>NC_141334.1:767500-797500 GCF_037954235.1 Aulostomus chinensis | reverse complement strand
GCCTGCAAACACAACCGCAACTTTGGGCTCTCAACCTTGGCCACGCCTCCACGTCAGGACGCAGTGTGGCCAGGGAGTCTGACTGGGCTGCTGATCGCAGGTCAGCCGGCGTGACTGTGAATCCTTTATTTTATCCTCTCCCAGTACCCCCCCCCCCCCAGTCGTCACATGATGCACGCAGAAGCCAAAAGAAACACTGAACCGGTCCTACCACCACTGCAGCCTTGAGTGGACCGGAGCCAGACGGGACCATCACTTCTACAGCCAACTATGCATCGAGCTCTGCAGCACCTGTGGGGGGGGATCCACCTCAGAAACAAGCAACCGTCCTCACACATTGGCGGGTCACGGCCCGGCGGGTCACGGCCCGGCGGGTCACGGCCCACCACACTGACTGCTCTCTTACTGACATAACTCCATGTTCAACAGCGCCCGCAGGTGCACGGCGGCGGCGGCGGCTCACCTCAGGTCCTCCAGGAGGTCACACTCAGTCTGGTGTTTGACGTGTAACCTGCTCATCTGCTCCGCGTGCGTGTGCTTCAGCTCCTGGGTGACCCGGACCTGAGGAGGAGGGGGGAGGCTTGTTAGGGGGGTGGAGGAACCGCCACACACACAGCAACAACACAACTGTCAGGAGTCCAACAAACAATCAATCAATAATCCAACAAGTCCTAATGATCGATAGTAATCATGGCGGGTGGCATCAGGACCAGGATGCTGGGATCAATACTGGTTCCTCCTCCTGGTGCTGAGCGTTTCGAGCCTGGGACCAGATCAGTGATCGATCACAGCGATCAGAGGCCAGCAAGTCACAACACCTCGGATCTTCTTCTCTGCTCCTGAGTGCTGACGTCACGTCAAAGCCCAGTTCAAACGTATCAACACAGTGAGAACCCTGAACTGATCCCCGCAGGTCCCGGCTCGGTCTCGCTGTCCTCTGATCAGCTCGGGACATCGGCAACCCCGCCGAGGTCCAAACTCAGACGCTGACAGAACTTGTGAGCAGCTACGAACTTCTGGTTCCTAATCGATATCCCAGCTGATATCCCGATAGACAATAATCACCAGCGGTGACGTCGTCCGGATGAACGCGCGTGTTCATCAGATGAGCTCTGGGTTCGGACGTGTCCGGGAGTTCTGGAGTCGAACCAGAGGGAAGCGAGGGAACCCGAGCTCCGCTCCCGGAGCCTCCTGGTCTCCAACTGAAACACGATCCCGCCCGGAACCCGCTCGCGTGCGGTTCTTCTCCACCTCGGTTTCGGGACCGAACCCCCCGGACCCGCCGCTTCCTGATCCTTCGGGCTTTGAACGCGCTCTCTGACGTTTCCCCCTCCTCTCCCCGCCGGCCCAGGGGACGGACCGCTGCGGGAACCCACTACGCGACCAGGTTTTGTCAGAGGTCCGGTCCTACAGGTCGGGTTCCGCTCGACGGTTCTTTGGTTCCGGTCCATCCGCTCGTTGAGTCTCCTGAAAACTGCGGCACATGGAGGTCTCAGTGCAGTGTCCGAACCAACTTTCCTCCCTCGCTGCCGTTCACGCAGCAGCAGGGACGAACTTGGACCGGAACCTGGTTTGTGGACTTTCTCTGCCGAGGAAAGCCCCGAATCTCCGGCCGGCAACAAAGCGCAGGCTGCAGCGGTCGGCGGAGGCGGCGGCGGGGCGCTAGCTGGGGGCTACCGCGGGGGGGGACTCACCTTTCTCGGTGGGGGCTGCATCCTTCTCCCTGGACATAAAACCGACGCCCGAGGTCAAAGTTTATCTGAGAAAGTTTGTTTCAAGCGGGGGGGTGGGGTGGGGGGTGTTCCGGCCCGGGTCGCTGCCACGACGAGGACGGTGAGTCCCGACTCGAGTCCCGCTGATGAAAACACTGTGGCCCCGGGGAACAGAAAACACCACCGTCAAGATCCCGGCAGCGGCCCTGGCCACTTCCGGCTGCGCTTTCAAGTTTAAAGCCTGAGCATAAAACTAGCGACTTCCGCGCGGGTTTTTTTCAAAATAAAAAGCTATGAGGACAAAAAAGCAATTAAATCTGAGTTTTTACAATATGATCTTCATTAATATGATACATAATCATTACATCTTTTTTAACATTTGCTATTGTATTGAAATAGTAATTATTGTCAATATCTCAGAGAGCCAGCGGTCATGATAATTATTAATGAAGATCATTACATTTATTAGGGATCAGAATTGGGATTCGTCTCAGTTCAAACGCTCGTTAAAAAACATTACAACAGCAACATTGAGAACAGGAACAGAAATCATAGACCTCCTGGGTCTGTGGTCTAAAAAGATACATAAACCACACAGCCACTACCATTTATACAGAAATTAGTCCAAAAAGTTGAGAATTACAGTTAAAAAGAACAGTTCGACCTCATCTGAGTTCCTGTGAGCTCTGGAGGGCCTCAGTGCCTGGACAGAGCTCAAGTGCTTGTTGTCTGGTGCTCCCCCTTCCAGCACAACAAGCACAGCAGCTGGAGAGGCCAGGAGGGAAGGTCGCAGCCACTGCCTTCTGACACGCTGCCTACAACTCTCTCTGACTGCCTCATCACGCTCGGTTGTGTTCCACGCCGTCACTGAAAAGGCGAGCAGGCCCTGGACGGCAGCTCCACAGCAGCTGAGCCCCCCTCCCTGGACACCCAAACTTCCTCAGTTGGTGCCGAGGGAAGCCTCTGGTGGGCCTTGCCAATAACATGGCAGGTGTTTACTTCCCACTGGAGGTCGTCACTTATGGTTGTGCCAAGAAATTTAAAACCACTCACTCTTTCTACCTGCTGGCTGTTGATGAACGGGGGGGGGGGGGTCCCACCACGCCACCGGAAGTCACATGTCATCTCTTTTGTTTTTGAGGCGTTCAAGAGCAGGTCATTTTCTCGACACCGGGCAACAAGACTCCCACCTTCAGCTCTGTAGGCTGATTCATCATCATCTGATCAGGCCTGTCCTGTTGTGTCGTCTGCATGTTTAAAAAATTGAAGGAAGTCGGAGTGGGAACACAATCATTGGTGTATAGAAGGAAAAGCGAAGGTGAAGCGGCCTGAGGGCCAGTGTCCAGGGTCAGACCTGACTGCAGGTCACCGGTTTAAACCACCTGTTCTCTGTCTGATGAGAGGTCTAAAATCAGGTGGAACGAAGACTCATCCATCCCTGGCGATCTACGTTTTTTTAAAATAATTTCAAAGGCACGATGGGATAAAAAGCTGAACAGGATTCTAACATAGGAGGCAGAGGTGTCCAGGGGCTGCAGGCTGGTGCAGACCCAGCAGCTGCATCTACAGACCTGCTGGGCTGGGAAGCAAACTGATGGACCTCAGGTTCTACAAAACCTGACAGCTGATCGCTGACACCTTTAGAACCCCTCCATTGTGCTCCACTCAGGACCGCTGCGCCGTACCGCCATGAAGTACTAGCCTGTACTTGGACTGTGCACTGTTCATCTTTTACCCATCCATCCTTCCATCATCCATCCATCCTTCCATCATCCTTCCATCATCCTTCCATCATCCTTCCATCATCCTTCCATCATCCTTCCATCATCCAGCCATCATCCTTCCATCATCCAGCCATCATCCTTCCATCATCCTTCCATCATCCTTCCATCATCCTTCCATCATCCTTCCATCATCCTTCCATCATCCAGCCATCATCCTTCCATCATCCAGCCATCATTCATCCATCCTTCCATCATCCAGCCATCATCCTTCCATCATCCAGCCATCATTCATCCATCCTTCCATCATCCAGCCATCATCCAGCCATCATCCAGCCATCATTCATCCATCATCCATCCATCCGTCCATCCATCCATCCATCCATCATCCATCCATCCATCCATCCATCCCTCCATCCATCATCCCTCCATGTTCCCCCTCTCCTCCTGTTGAGGGTGGTGGGGGTGGAGCCTATCCCAGCAGCCTTCCCCCTGGACAGGTCACCAGTCCATGGCAGGGCCAACACATAGAGACAGACAACCATTGGCTCTCCCAGCCACGCCTACGGTCAATTTAGAGTCTGGATTAACCTGGTCCCTCTTGATGTCTTTGGACTGTGGAGGAAGCTGGAGTACCAGAGAGAACCCAGCAGGAACAGGGAGAACATGGAGACTCACCCAGAAAGACCCCGTGCTGCAGCCGGGGCTCCACCCACAACCTTCTTGCTGGGGGCCACAGGGAGGACCACTGCTCCACCGGGCCGCCGTCCATTATTTATCTTTTCATACAAAAGTTTTGATATGTCTATTATTCTATTTTTGTCCAAATTGTCTCTGTCGGTGTTCCTGCTGTGCTCTGATCATTGCACCAACATCTAAAGGACATACAAAGTCTGTCCAAGTCCATTCGTTATAGGAGAAGTTTCTAAAAGTCACAGTAACAACGAGCTTCACAGGGGAGAATCAGCGAAAACTGCGTCACACGAGGTTATTGTTATTCAGAGGGATGGGAAAAAAATAGAGCCTCAAAAACACAAAAAACATACAGTCTAAAGCTATGGAGTTGTATTAGTACATACGCAGTATGAACATGAGGAAATATTCAATCCCGAGGACCTGGACCTGAGGAGCTCCAGATGTGGTGGTGGTTGACAGGCCAATTCAAAGGTCTCAAATGTAGTCAGTAACCAGGCGGCTGAAATATGTGGTGCTGTCGAACCGCGCTGGGCGAGGGGCTGCCGCTGCTTCATCAACACGTTTATGTGAAATAGTGATGATAAAATACAAGAAACACTGCCCAGTAGGTTATAAACCAGAACAACTCAACAACACGCTACCTTGAACAAATCAACAGGTGACGACAAACACGACGTGAACGTGAATCCCAGTTGTGTTGGGACATTATTTGTTGTTGAGGAGATCGTAATCATCAGTGAAAATGGACGGATACCATGTACTTGTACTTGTACTTGTACTGCTTGTTGGGGCGCTTTCCCTCCTCTGGCTACTCAAAATAGTCTTTGCTTGACTTCCGCCCTCTAGTGGTCTGCTCTGCTCGTCTCAGCCCTTCTTCTGCCACTCTCTCCTGTGTTGTGGACATTAAAAGTGTTCCTAGAGTTGCAACATAACCTTGAGTTTCTGTCAGACTTTCAAACCCTCAGGAGTTGGTTTCCCTCCTGTTGCCTTTTATTTTTTCAGACATTTTTTTTACACAAGTGTTGACATTTGGTTTTCACACACTCTTCAAGGTATGCCTTCCTCTTGTTCAGCACAACTCCCCCCCCAGCCTGCCAGTCATTATGTCAGTATCCTGGTTTGCGTTTCCAGTTCGCAGATTGACGAGGGTTCCTGAACGCAGCAGTGGAACTACCTGGTCATACAGCAGCGACGTTTGAGTGACAGGCCAACGATACTCCGCGACAAGTCTGAGTCCTGCATTCATAATCATTCATTATTTACACCCAAATATCATCTGCTGAAAGGAACTGAGCCCCTTTTTTCTGCCCACCCTCACTTTCAGAAAAAGAGAAGTTATTTAAGATGAAGGAGATGAAGTCAGTGATGGTTTAGTCCAGGCTGGACGGTCGCCAGTCGCGTGATCGTGAGGAGTTTGACACTGAGGGGGACAAAGGACACTGAAGTTTTAATTTAATTTTTCAACTAAACAAATGCATCCTCAAAGAAATCTGTTGCACAAATGGACAATCAAGACGTAGAAGGACAAAAAGTGATGCCTGAAATGAACTTTGCCGAAAAAAATCGACCACAAACCAACTAGCAAGTGCATTGGATTCATTTCACCAAATCTGAGTTGAGTAACAGAAGAACGACAGAATAATGACAAGAACAACCAGAGACCTCCTAACACACACACACACACACACACACACACACCAGTCTCAGGATATGAATTCACACTTTAATTCGTCAGAAAATCGTTCATAGACGCGAAGACCAACTATTAGAAATGTTTCATTTTTATTTCGCAACACATTTGGAGGGAGGAACCCCTTCTCTCCTCTGATTGGTCCACTTTTGACACGTGGTTGCATAGCCGTTGACATTATTATGTCTATGGACATTTGAACCAGTGTCAAAGAAACGGAAATGTGACCGCGATTCCGTGAGAGGCTTTCAAAGTAAAATAATGTTCAACAAAGCATCATTTTTTTTGTTAATATCTTACCTTATGTACTGCTCTATTTCGTGTCTTAATTTTCTAATTCTAATGTATTTCTGAGATTTAAACAGAAAAAAATACTCACCAAAGAGTAAAATATATGAATTAACCTGAGGTTTTCAGGTTTCAGACTCCTGTCTCATTCTATCAACAGTGTATATTCAATGACAAAAATCCACGTTAAAATACAGACAAAGGCTGTTAGCTTGAGCATGAACAGCAGGGAGAAGAACTGCTGGTTTTAATCAGGCTGTGATGAGTCCTGCTGTCATGGAATAAAGGAAACCGATGCATTGTGAGGTCCCAGCACTGAAACCCACTGTTTAAAAGTGGTAGTACTGCATTGGAAAAGATGGAGAAGACAAGTTTATACGTTTGAGAATGAGCTTTTTCTATTTGCATCCCTTTTTCCTTTCAGTCCCATGGATTCCAATCACAATCTCAAACGTATAATATTTTCAATTTCTGCTGAAGTTAGATAAAAAAGTTTATTCAAACATATTTGAAAGGCACAACTTCACAGTTTAGACACAGGTTTTTCCTTCCTTCCGGGAGAGAAATGTAATCAACTGTGTCTGACGAGATCTTTGTAAAATATCAACTCGATCACAAATCCTGCTTCAACAGAATCAGGATCGTTAGCGACAGCGTGGGCGATGATATCGTGCTTTTGTTTTGAAGAGTACCACCTTACTTCCGGTGTTTCTGTGGGTTTTAGCCCAGCTTCGGTGGACCTGTGGGTGGACACAGCTGTCCTCTCAACCCGGAGCCTGTAAAGTGAAGATATGCAGTTCTGGTTGTCGCTGCTAGCTGCGAGCCCGGTTAGCTGTTAGCTTGCTAGTTAGCTAGCGCGCTACCATGCTAGCATGGCGCCGAGTGCAGGCGGAGGTGCGGGCGGCTGTGGGGCTCCTGACCTCCGGGCGGGGGACGCGGGACAGCACATGGCCATGCGGACGTGTGACCCCCCGTCAGAGCCTGAGGACCGGGACGCCTCTCCGGAACGACTTCTTCAAAGGTATTGGAGACGTGTACACACAAGCGGAACTTGAGCTCTCGAGATGCTGAAACACCATAAATCTGACCATTTTTTTTCCAATTAACTCTTATTTTGAAAATGCCGTGTCTCTGCTCTCCCCCGCAGACCTGGAGGCTCAGCTGGCCGCCATGAGGAAGAAGGCGGCGGACGCTCTTCCCGGCAGCGACTGGAGTCCCCTGGAGATCAACCCGAACCTGCCTCCGGAGAGGGCCGACATCGTGATCGTCGGAGGCGGCGTGGTGGGCTGGTCCGTCGCCTACTGGCTGAAGCAGAAGGAGCGGGTTCGTGGAGGACTGAGGGTGGTGGTGGTGGAGAAGGACACCTCCGTGAGTGGCTCAGGACTGATCGCTCTTCACGCATCTTTCTCTGTCATTCCTGGGATGAAATTGATTGCTTTATGATAGAAATGGACCGCACAAAAGTCGCTCTCATCTGTCATGACACAGCCTTTAGTTTACTTGGAATATTTATACTAAAGCAGTACTCAAATTATGTTCTCTCTAACTGAGTGTAAGTACTTTCTCCTCTTTTTGAGTTCATTTTCTTTTCTCTAAATCACTGGACCCTTGGATGGTCAGAGGTGTCCGGCACCTCAGCCGCGGGCCGTATGGGTCCCATTCTCCTTCATGAAATCTCTTCAGATTTGGCACAAACGTGCACAAAGAATCAAGGACATGTTTAGGGGGTCAAAGGTCACTGGCAGGCCACTGCCACTGCAGAAGCATGCCAGCACAATACAGACTGTGTGGTATCAGGGCAGAGACAAACTCAGAGCTGAAGCGCCCAACGGAGCGTCTGAGTCCTGGTGTATTCATGCTGTACACAGAGGAACGTGTTTAGATGTGAGTGATGATGAACTGCGGCCGCCACCCACTCACTCTGCCCTCCCTCCTGTGGTTGCACCCTGCAGTACTCCCAGGCCTCCACCGTGCTGTCGGCCGGGGGGATCCGACAGCAGTTCTCCCTGCCTGAGAACATCTTCCTCTCGCTGGCGTCTGCTCACTTCCTGAGGAACATCAATGTAAGTCCTGCTGTGTTGTTGCCTCTCTGCAGCTCGCTGGCAATAAGTAACAAGCCTCTGAATCATTCGGTGTGCCGGTGGCGTGAGCGGCTGGCGCTCCAGCTGAGGCGGTCAACGTCCACGACTTGAAGAAGACATACTTTAACTCATTCAAGAGAAATGATCACAGAATCAGAAATACTTGGAAATTCTTGTTTTTGAGTTAAGATAAGCAGTAAAATAGAAGTAGTGAGAAAATATCCGTCCTTCCTGCTGAAGCGTAGTCGATAGACGGAGCCTGAAGCTGCTCTGAGGCGGAGGAGGTCAGTGAGGGCTGTTTGTCCTGGCAGGAACACCTGAGCGTGCTGAATGAAGAGATGGTGGACCTGCAGTTCAACCAGTCAGGTTACCTCTTCCTGGCCAGTGAGGAGGTGGCGCACATCATGGAGGAGAACTACAAGACCCAGAGGTGTCGGCCATCTTTGTTTCTGTAGAACTGATTGAATGATTAAATGTCTAGAAGAGAACCTTTTCCTTTTGAAACGGTTTTGTCTAGTCAACCTGATTTCTGGTCATGTGACTTTCAGGGACGCCGGCGCAAAAGTTTCTCTCCTCTCTGCTACACAGCTGAAGGAGAAGTTCCCCTGGATAAACACGGATGGGGTGGCGCTGGCGTCCCACGGTGAGCGCGTGTGTATTTCTACGCTCGTCGATCATTGTGTGACAGGGTTACAGTTTCTCTCTCGTCATCCTCCAGGGTTGGAGAACGAGGGCTGGTTTGACCCCTGGATGCTGCTGAATGCCTTCAGAAGGAAGGCCATCTCCCTGGGAGTGGTTCAGTGCTGTGGAGAGGTCACAGGTGAGCTACAAGATCCCCAGAGATTTGAGTGAGGTGGATCTTTTTAATTGTGGTAAACATCGCTTCTCTCTTGAACGCCTCCCACGTTCCTCCTCTTCAGGAGCTGACAGACACACCACAATACATCACCCATCAACTTATGCACCACACAACCACTGCTCGGACGAACACCAGCGCCAAGACAACAGAAATATGCAACTAGATATTGTTTTTCCTGGTCTGAAGTCATTTTAATGCAGTTTAAAACAAGTGTCTCTCTCTCTCTCTCTGTCTCTCTCTCTGTCTCTCTCTCTTTGTCTCTCTCTCTGTCTCTGTCTCGCTCACTCACACACACACACACACACACACACACCTGCTCTCTGAGGCCTCATGGCAGTTACTGATCTTCCTTTCCCTGCCTGGCTCCTGTTTCCTCTCTCTCAGGCTTTAGAAGTGACATCAAAATGATGGCAACTCTGGATGACAAGACTGTGAATGTCAGAAGGATAAAGTTTGTCGAGGTAAGTGGCGCCGTGGCGGTCTGTCCAGCGCGTGAAACATGGTCACGCTCTTTTGACTCGACCTTCAGACCTTTTTTATTTACATTCTGTGGAAGGAAAACATCCTGAAAGCATAAAATTCGACTGAATCAGGCCCTTGACTGCTGCTGATGTTCATGAAGGTCAACGTGCTTCTTCTTCCTCTTGAAAATGAAACTCTTCTTGTCGGCAACAAACGTGGAGGGAAACCAGAGTTGAATGATGAATGTGCTGTGAGAGGCTGAAGGTCTGACCGGGGGTCACCGTGTGTGTGGAGCAGGTGCAGATGCCCAACAGCCTGGAGTACCAGCCGGTGGAATGTGCCATGGTGGTCAACGCTGCAGGAGCCTTTTCTGGCAAACTGGCTCAGATGCTGGGAATGGGTTTTGGTCCCAAAAACACACTGGCTGGAATTTCGCTGCCTGTTGAGCCCCGGAAAAGGTAAGCGGTTGACTTCATTGGCACATTTTAGCTTTAGAAACCAAAACAAACGCTGTCAAGATGTCTGATGGTTGAGCCGGAATGTGGAGGAATCAGAAAAGTTACATTTGTCTACAACATCCACTGCCGTGTATTAAAGGTCCAGCTGTCAGCTCAAGTCAGTACTTCACCCTACAAGTGTATTTATCCTTTCAAGTACTCCCTCATGGAGCTCCTGCTGTACTACTGGGAAGATCCAGCCACGCATATTTAGCTTGAAGCTAATGGAGCCTGGCGGCTAGCAGCAGCTAAACTGTCCAGAAACGTCCCTTCACCAACTCCCCAGGTCGTCTGCTGTAATCCAGGCCTCCTTGATCCAGACAGAGGATCAGGGATCCACTGACACTTAGACCAGGGATCAGAACGAACTAGAACGTGTTTGGCGTGGACGATGACCTTGAGAGTTTGTAACCGTTTTGCTGTTGGCAGGCAAGAGTACAGTGAGTGTAGAGTGTGAAGCTGAGAGCTGAGGGTGTCCCGTGGGGCTGATGTCCCCCTGAATGTCTCCCAGGTACGTGTATGTCCTCCACTGCCCTGAAGGTCCTGGCCTGGACACCCCCTTCCTGATCGATTACTCTGGAATTTACTTCAGGAGAGAGGGCCTGGGAGGGAACTACATCGCTGGAATGTCCCCAGAGGAGGTTTGTTGGCATCGGCTTTGGTCACTCGGAGGGAACGGTGCTGACCAGGAGGTCTAAGTGCTGCTGGGTGTGTGTGTCCTCAGGCAGAGGAGCCCGACACCACCAATCTCGATGTGGACCACCAGTTCTTTGAGGATAAAATCTGGCCCCGCTTGGCCCATCGTGTTCCTGCTTTTGAGAACCTCAAGGTAAGTCAGCAGTGTTTTCGTGTGTTCATCGTCGCAACATTGACCTTGACACTCAGCATCTCACCTGCTGGATGGATGAGCAGGAGCACCCCAACCAACGATGCCCAAGGATGTGGACCTGTTGACCTGTGAGTCTGTGTTCTCAAGCCCTTACCTGCTGTTCCTGTCCTCAGGTGACCAGTTCGTGGGCAGGTTTCTATGACTACAACACTTTTGACCAGAATGGCATCATCGGCAGACATCCGATGATCGAAAACATGTACTTCGCCACGGGCTTCAGCGGCCACGGCCTGCAGCACTCCCCCGCCATTGGCCGCGCTGTGGCTGAGCTGATCATCGATTCAGGCTTTAGGACCCTGGACTTGAGCGGCCTTGGCTTCAGACGCATCTTGGCCCAGGAACCCATGCTGGAGAGGAACATCGTGTAGAGGAGCTGGAGCCCCTGGAGGGACAGCTGTCAGTCAGTGTCAGTCACCAGTTCACCCAACAGGCTGACTTAGTCGTTGCTCCGCCCCCTCCTGGCAGTCCCTATAGGGACAGTGCGGTTCCACCTGGAGGATGTAGTGAGAGGGGCTCACATGACGCCCCCTTTTCTCCTGGAGGACGAGTGGGACGACCGCTCTAGAGCATCTCCACTGTACAACTACCAACCAGCTGCAGATCGGTGATATTTTCCAGAGCCGGCGGCGTTGCAGGGCTCAGCTGCTACTTCAGTCTCTACTTCCCAAAGCACCAACAGTGACGTAAACTCAACTTGGTCTCAACTTTAACTTCAGGAAGGGACAGAGTGCTGAAAGTCTTTTTAGATGATTTGAAAAAACAGCAATAATTGATCGTTGTAATCAGTATATTGAATGTGACAGTGCCCTCACTTCTTTGTCTCAGATGTTTGTGTAACCTGTTGGTTTGTTCTCTCTAGCAAGCAAACGCCCCTCCAGTCCCATAAGACTTGATGATGTCATTAAACAGTGTCATGCAACAGCTCAGTAAAGCGATGCGTATGTTGTGATTTATTGGCTGATGAAGCGAGACTCCACTCTGAAATATCAGTCTGGATGAACGTGGATTGATGAGTATTGACTCAATGACTATTTCAGTAGTCTTGGTTCTTTCCAGATCTCAATCTCCTCATGCGTCCGAACTGTAAGAACGAGATGTGTGGTGGTGGTGAGTCACTTGAGGCAAGAGTTCATCATCAGGTGATGAGGGGACATCATCTCAAGCTCGCTCGGAGAGGATGGTTCACTTGATATCCACAGAAAGGAAAACAGTCATCAGAGATACCAGCTGTCCACCTCTGACGTGGCAGAGCCACCGGAGTCACACCGGCGGTCCCAGGACCAGGGACTCGCAACCTGCCTACAGGCTTTACTTCCTGTCTGAAAGACTAAAGTGAGGGTTGACGATTCCCATGAGTATAAGAACAAATACTGTATGTGGAGAAGAACATCGCATGAGCGTCTCTGATTCTCACTTGTGTTACCATGTCGTGACCTGGCCGCCGCTGGGGGGCATCTTATCCATCCAAGACGTCCCTCACCAAACACCCACAGATATGAATGCAGTGGCCAGAGACACTTTGTCCCTGCAGCTCTCCATTTTGATGCAAATGTGAGGCAGCCACAGGTCTGGAGAGGGGGAGGGGGAAGTGCATTTGAGGGATTTCTTTGTGAGGCCCGACACAAATCCCAAATGTTCTCAGGGTTGAAAACAAAAACAGCATGGGTGCTGCATCGGCCATGTTTGGCCCCCCTTCAATAGATGGACCCTCTGCACACAATAGTACCCAGGACTTCCTTCCAGAAGGTTCCACTCCTCAGACTGTTCACTGAGCTGCAGCCACCATGAGCCGTTCTGCAAGTTACTGCTTTGGTGGGGTGATGATGAAGGGGGACGCGCTGTCAATCACAGGGACCCTCTGGTAGCCCTGCGTCTGGCTCCGCTGTCTGGATGAAGCCAGTGTACATGGTGGCATGTGGCTGGGATTAGGACATTTCACTGTGGATTAAAATCTTTCCAACGCTCCTGTGGCCACTCACTAAAAGAAAGAAGTCTGAAGTCCCAGCAGAGACCCAGTGAGCTCTCTGGACCCTCATCTCACTCAGCAGGTATGCAGAAACTCCACTTTTCTCTCCTACAGCCAACAGAACTGAGCATGAAGCAGTTTGGGTTCCATGATGTGCTGAAAAGAGTCTGATATCTTCTAATAACAGCATTTGTTCAAAGGATATGAATTAACTGTACGTTCTTTTCACTGTGAGATTAAATTGTGCTGCCGTTCTGTAGTTTCTCACTGTCAACAGTCGTGGTGTTGACCAGTTAGATGAACCAAACGCGGAGGAAGATGAACAACAGCAGGTTTGTCCAGCATCTCAGATACTGGAGGTCTTTCTGAAGGACTGGCCGTCTGTGACGAGCTGTGGCATCATGACATCGTGCACAGCTAAGCAGACAAGACGTTCGTCAGGTTTCCACATTCATTACAGAAAAAGTGTTCATCCACAGAAAAAAATAATCAAGTTGCTTATCAGGCTTGAGTCTGATTAGAGGCTGTTACGTAAGTGAACCGCGCGGCGAGCCCGGCACAGCACAAACAGGTAAACAGACTTGAATGAACGATGTGCAGTTGATGAAGAAAGGTCGACGTCAACGAGAGGACATTTAGAGAGTGCTTACCTCCCAGGGCAGCAGGGGGGTCCTGAACGCCCTCCACGTCCACAGACGACACTGTACTTGACTGCACTGGTAGTTTTGGGGTCTCTACTCATGCGGAGTGACCTGGGTCTGGGTCAGGGCCAGCCAGAGGATCAGAAGCTGCAGGTCTTTGCAGAATATGCCAGGAAAACACAGGATTATTTCAATGGAGGATTTTGGCAGGATACCAGAGATTTTTTGCCGTACCCCCTGATGGAGCTACCACTCCCCAGTTTGGGAACCATGGGTCTAGGGGGTCATTTCTCCCTCACACCTGTCCTAATGTTGTGGTACCGTTCTTCTCTCTGCTCCTTGTAGCTCCAGGATGTTCCAGCTGCTCCAGGGTCACATCCAGCCTGCTGGTCACCAACACCACAAAACCCGCCTTGTCACCAAAGACGGGCATTGTAACATCGAGTTCGGCAACATAGAGTCAAGCAACCACTTCGCGTACCTGGTGGATGTCTGGACCACCTTTGTGGAGATCCGCTGGCGCTTTGTTCTCCTTCTGTTTGTTGCTTCCTTCACTGGGAGCTGGTTCATTTTCAGCCTGCTGTGGTACTGGATCGCAAAGAGCAACGGGGATCTACCGGGACAGAACCGTACAGATGGACATGTCCAGTGTATAGACAATGTTAACGGCCTGACCACGGCATTCCTCTACTCCTTGGAGACCCAGACTACGATTGGATATGGTGGCAGAGCACTAACTGGCCACTGTGTTGGCACGGTGGCGCTAATTATCGTGCAGTCCCTCATCGGCGTCTTCATCAACTGCTTCATGTGTGGGGTCATCTTGGCCAAAATCTCCTTACCCAAGAGACGGGCAAAGAGCGTCACCTTCAGTGACATGGCGGTCATCTGCTTGAAGAAAGGCAACCTATGTCTCCTGATCCGAGTGGCCAACCTTCGGAAGACGCTACTAATTGGTAGCCAGATCTACGGCAAGCTGCTGAGGACAACAACCACACCCGATGGGGAGACCATCATCCTGGACCAGGTGGACATTGACTTCAGGGTTGACGCTGGAAAGGATAATCTGTTTTTCGTTTGTCCTCTGACCCTCTACCATGTCATTAACACATCGAGTCCGTTCTATGAGCTGACAGCTGACACTCTTCCTCAGCAGGACTTTGAGCTGGTGGTCTTCCTGGACGGGACAGCCGAGTCCACCAGCTCCTCATGTCAAGTCAGAACTTCCTACATCCCTCAAGAGATCCAGTGGGGTCACAACTTCCTGCCCATCATCTCCCGCACCAAAACGGGAAAATACTGTGTGGATTTCTCCAACTTTTCCAAAAGTGTGCGGGTCACCACACCCCACTGTGCCCACTGCTTCAAAACCGATGAGGACCAGAGGAACCACAACAAACATAACCAACAAAATCACAAAAAGCAGGTGAAGCTGGGGATCGACAACTTGGGCTTTCAGGTGATTGACATTCAAGACACCATGGACATCACAAAAATGTGATGTCCATGGTGTCTTGAATGTCACGAAAATGTGAGCAAGTGCGAGGGCGACCTGCTGTAAAGCTGAGTGTAGTTAACCAGGATGTGGGATGTGATGGGTGAAGGTCTTCACTGATGCCCCGGCCAAAAAACCCCAAACTACTACAATCTGCCAACATTTGGCTCTTGCCTGCAATACGTTGGCTGGATTCATCGGCATTGAGACCCAGGTCAAATGGCGTGCAGGTCTCCGACCCTGATCGGCATCGAACCTGTGCGAACGCAATGATCCATGTCTCTAGAAGGAGAGAGGAAGCGCCACCTCCACCGCTCGTAGGTGGTGAAGACCATATGCATCGTGATGTATTCTGATTCTCTACATAATTTGGCAAAGTTTCAGAATAAAGTTGGAACTCAGCTTCCTGTGTTCCACCTGGGGACTCGAATAACAGGTCCTCCTCATTATATTGAAACTCAGTGGAAAATTACTCAGAGTTTCTATTCCAAGAAGAACAATTTTGGAAAAGTTGCATCGTGTAGCTGCCGCAACGTGCGAGGGTCCTGCTGTGATTTGATCACGGCATCGTGGGGATGATATTGATTCTAAGGACTGGAATGTTGACACTGTACCACAGAGACAGGAGTTCTGAGATTGCAGCGCTAACATCGTTGTGTTGTGTTGTGAGCCAGAAGAACAGCCTGGGTTTGAAACCTGCCTGTAGGACAGTCTGGTTGTGGTAAACCAGGGACCTCGCCGAGGGAACGGCTGAAGGACGGAGGGAGAGACTGAGAAGTCCATAAAATGAAAGGGTAAAAGAGTGGATGGCGCAGTGGGGGAAGATTAAGGCCTGAGCCTGTTCTAATGAAGAACTGGGCTGCAGGAGGTAGCAATGTAGGCCCTGCCTGTTCCTCCTAACTCCTACCAAAGTTCTAACTCGGCCGTGCTTCTGATCAGAAATGTTCACTCGTGGAAAGGAAAACATCCTCAGGCTTCTGCTCACAATAAATGGACTGTTGCTGCTTCTCCTTCGTCTGTTGGTACTTTGCATTCGGGGCCCTCCTCACCTGGCACCCTGAAATGCCTTCCCTCAGTCCCTCAGGACCAGGCAGGTGTTCCGCGCCCTGGTAGGTTTGTAGGCAGGTACGTTTCCAGGAGTCTGAGTTAGACTCTCGCCAGCACCACCTAGTGGACTGGAGGACTGCAACACAAACGCAACATGCAAACAAGGCAGTATTTGAGCAAAATACCACTCGCTCTCCAATATGTATATTTTTAAAGGTATGCTCCACTCAGTTACTACTTAATATCTTAGTACCTATAGTTTATCACAGGCTTAGTTAGAAGTACCTGTATAGTTTTAGATGTATTCCTCCCAAAACGAGTGTCTGATCTGTAGCTATAAAGGTTTATTTGGGACTCATAACAACTTACTGTCATTGGACGATGGACAGGTTCTACAGTTTGTCCTGGTACCAGCGGTTTTAAGGGTTACTTTTCTCCGTTGAACTGGGCTCCCTGCTGTGATAAATGTGTTTTACACACCAAACTGCTACTTTCTGTCTAAGTACTTCATTTTTAAAGTTTATTCCACCTAAACATCATTTCCTGCAAAGAGATTCAAGTTGGACACTGGTTGTGAAATCAGTATAACTGGGAGTTACTACATGATCGTGGTACTTCTGACCCTGGATCCTCGTGTGAGCAGGACTGCGGGCCTCAAACTGCTGCCTTCATAGACCTCCCTCCCACAAAGGCAGAATGGTTCGAGCTGACCTGCAAACAGGTGCCGATGCGTTGCCTCAGAGGCTTTATTCAGACTGAGGTTTCCAGCATTACAGGAGTACAACCAGCAGAAGTCTTAGCAGTAATGGTACCACAAAATCCCTTTTATCCTCGCGTGTCACTTCCTCTAACGGCAGTGGAGACCAACTGTAAAGCAGCAGTGACGGCTGGCCACTAGAGGGCATCAGAGCACTGCTAGGCTCTGGCTGATTAGCATACAAATATTATGCACAATTAAATCTGTTTTCTGCCAACTGACCCAGTTCTGCCTCTTTCCTGGATATGGCAGAGGTTCAGCCTGCAAAGTTCTGCTGTTCCGTCTTCCCCTGCAGTTGAAAGACGGCAGCAACAAATGTCCTGATCCACTCGACAGCCTCATGTTGTGTCTCTGCGTGTGCTGTGGCAGGGAATCATTCATTTAAGAGCAGCTCCAACATTCCTGGCTGTGAGGCACTGAGATGTCTGAGGCGTCTTTCATCCCGGTCGGATTTACAGACGCAACTTAACTGGGTTTCATATGCATAACAATGAAGAGAAGTGCTGAGAGGGTTTGGCACGCTGAGTCTGAAGCAGCTGGAAAGATGTAAAGAAGCAGGCAGAGATGAGAAGGCTGATGGAGGAGCAGCATCGTTTTAATCTGACAGAGCCACCAGCGGCTTCACTCCCCCATCACCCAAACACATCTGTCTGAGCTGATCATGCAGCTGATCTAAATGCCACTGCTCATGTGCCTAAATAAATGAAATTACAGGAAATAAATGTGTAAGGTTGCTTCTTATTTCCCAACGGCGCCGGTTTTTTCCCTTCTGATCAAATTCACTTGCACGTCTTCATGTGAATCGTGTTCCTGAGCCGCAGCTCGGCAGAGTGAACTCAAATATTTCAGGACAAAAAGTCCTAAATGTTGGATTAAAGATGTTATGCAACAGTCCAATTGAAGCACAAATCCCATCCTCTACCCTCATTAAAAAAATAAAAGTAGTAATTTGGAAGCAAGTGTCAGAACAAAAACAGTAAATTATTTGTGTATCTTTCAAACTGTTCTTAAAATATAACCCAGACTCATTTTCTTTTCAGCTTGGATATTTTTTGTGCCCCAGAAGCGAGTTTGTAATCTCTCAGAATGTGATGATGTCATACAACCCCTACTTATAGTTCAGTTTTACTGAATACGAACACAGACAGAAATATGAGAGCAAATGTGCCGAAGTGAGAGACGCTCCAGAGGTGACGGTCGAGGAGGCTGGGGGTGTCAGTGCAGCGCGCTGGTGTCCCAGGAGTTCCTGCTGCTGACCGCGGTCAGTACTTCAGGGGCGTGGTGGTACGCTGGCGTTGACTCCTTTAATTCTGTTGTTGTGGGAGAGCGGCTGCCTTCAACTGGGCCTGCATGGACAATAAAGTCGTCCTGAACCCAATCGGCAGCTCAGTGAAACCTGCACTCACCTGGTGAGTGTGGTTAGTTGACAAGGCTTCGGTTACCAAGACGACGACCCCTGCTTGCAGTTACGACTTTGTTCTGTTACCAAATGTGATGTACTTTTGTCTTTCACTGAGCTTTGGGACTAAAATGCACCACTCACTAACCTGAAACCCCCAGACATTCAAACCTCTTCGTTGGACGGAAGCTTCAGGACAAACTGGAGGACAAACAGACTCTGGCTGGCAAATGTCTTTTATTGGCGTCTCCTGGATCCACGTAGGAAGCAAATGGGAATCATTTCACCCGTAAACATGTGGTATAAGGTCACTTGGATGGTGGCTGACTGGCGCGATCACGGATCCATCACACAAAGGTCATCAACGAACAGCTGAGCATGCGCAGGACTTTGCCAGCAGCCTCCGTCTTTAAACCACGGCGGTTACATCTCATAGAAGTCCTGTCTCACGGCGGTTATGTATCATGGTGGTTATGGCTCCATGTCTCCGGGTCACATAACCAACAGGAAGTGGTATCACCTGTGTCTACCAGGGAGGACACTACTCCCCCCGCCCGCCTGCAGAGAGAGCCATCTTCAGATCATGTGACCGCTGGAGATCTGACAATTCTAACATGTCATAGTAGGAAAGTGTAGAAAGAAAAGACAACACTGGAGCGGCGTTCATGTCCGCCGTTGTGTCTGAATTAACGCAAACCTGTCTTTGTCTTCTTCTGCTCTCTGCAGACGGTTCTGTTTCAAACGTCTCCTAGCAGCACTGGGCTGCCTTTTAGTGAACTATTTCACGGTTAATTAATTAGAGGAGCTAACGGCGCTGGTGTGTAATTACCGACATGCTATCGGTTTTATTATCTCGCTGTGCCTGAAGGGGATGTGGATCTCAGGACCAAGTTTCAAGGGAATCAGTGTGGACGCATTTCACTGTGAATCCACATCCACACAAACCTCACGTCCACTCGCATCACTGGAAATACTGGAGTCAACCATGTGACATCTTCTCCCCAAGAAGATGAATTCTTCTGGTGAGCAGCTGCGTCTCCTGGTCCCGGAGCTGTGGGACTCTGCTGGGCCGGTTGGGACACTTTCCTCTAACGGACAAAAAGCTGGTGACCTTTCAACTCCATTTCTATAGCAACGCTCCACTCAACCGTGTTTGTCTTTCAGTAAACGTGATGTTCAAGCTGCTGCCCAGCTGCCGTCTCACTACTGTCACATTTATTGTTTGGCAGCTTCTCAGCCACTCGGCTGATGGCCTCCGTGTAAATAATGAAGCAGGACTCCTGCTCAGCAGCTTCAGTCTCCAGGGAAGTGCCGTTGCAGCACACATCCGGAAGACAATCACCCAGTCCACGTCACCTCCACAGTACTGGGTTGGAGGGTCAATGTCTCACTGTTGAAGGATTTCTCTGTCCTCGGATCAAGAGCCTCTAGGTCTGCCTCAGCTGCAGTACATCTGACAGCCATCAGGGGGCGAAGTCTGACAGTACGGTAGCTAATCGTTGCGTTAATAACCTCCTTGATGAATGAACTGAAAGTAAACTGCAGACATTAAAAGGAAAAAGTGTCTCTGCTAACTGGTTAAAAGCTGATAAAGGCTACGTGACACCGCCAGCAGGTGGCGGCATGGGCAACGTCACGCACGCGTGGTAGGAGAGTTGCTCGGAACCAACAGCTGGAAACGCATCAAACGTGCATTTCTCTTTTGGTGACATATCTACAATCTTTAAAACTGCCTGACAATGAAATGGAAACAGTCGGACCAGTGGGAGAAGTCGCCCAGTTAGACGGCGCCTCTTTACTGTACACTGATGCCATACAGCGGAGTCGGCACATCAAAGCCATGAGTAAAGAAGAAACTCATGACGCAAAATGAGGAAAGACAGCGACTGGAGGCCGACCCTGAAGAACCAGCACAACCAGCAGACTCCAAGACTGAGTCGCCTCAGACTTCATCTCCAGAACGCATCCGCTCGTTCTGCTCTTCACCTCCGAGGGAAATCCAGTCTGAGTACAGAAATACAAATGAGGCGTACTTCCAGTACTCTGACTGAACTGCAGTGTTTGGATGGTGCCAGCATCCACACAGAAACAGATGAACAGAACCTTGATGGTTCTGGTTCAGGAGAAAATGTGACCTCAGACTTTCATTGTGGTTCGGCTCAATCAGTCGCAAAATGTGAAATCTGCGTTTGTAGATCAGCTCGGAGCGTCGGCGTCACACTGCATTACAGCCTCGCGTTCCAAGTGCGTCGGCTACACCGATGCGAAGATATGAGAAGCTGGGAAATTTATTCAAGATCCCAGCGCTGATATTTCCTGCTCCTGAACAGTCTGCATATGGAGAGGTGCTGATCCTGGACCTCCTGATGGCGACCAGCTCCTCCTCTCTCTGCAGGCTCAAAGATCCAGCGTGCGTCCGCCCTCAGGCGCTGATCAGCAGCTCAGCTTCCACAACAAGCCGCTGACTCACCGACCGGCAGCTGCTGTTCCCGCTGCATCCATGAACCCTCCTACCAGGACTTTCCCACTTCTTTGGAGGAAAATTTCTGACAGGACTTTTTTTTGGAAAAGTTCATGAACACGCGACAGACAATCCAGGTTCAAATTGACCAGAATGAGCCTGAAGTGAAGGACTGCTGCCTCCAAATGGAACTGGCGCCGTCGTGTACAGGGGGCCGGTCCTGATCGGCTTGTTGCGTTGGTGACCTGTAACGTAGCGAGCCGATGAGAAGGCCAACGGCAGGATCCGCCTGTTGTGATGAACATTTTCACCCAACAAATCCTACAACGCCAAAAGTAAAACTCTAAACATTGCTGGAAAACGTCTCTTTGAACGCCGTCGTTTCTGACATCATCAAAAACGTCACACGTTGTGAAGCTTTGCGAAGAGCGCCATCTCCGACGGGCGGAGGAACCCTTTGAACGCTCCAATTTTACAACTTTGCTGAAATATTTTTCCAAGCTTGAAAATTGTGGTTTTAAATATTTCATGATTTCCCAGGTCTGTGACCTCGCGCCGCCTGTTTCTTTCCTGTTCAACCGATCACGTCACCGCTTCCCGTCAGCTCAGGTCCCTGAAGGGCGAGGACTCACCGAACAGGTTCAAACCGCTACGGTACCACAGTCATCACGTGACCGCCACTGCTGCAGCTGCTGCAGCTCCTTCCACATGAGCAGGGAGGGAAACCAGCGATGGAATCAGTCCATCTTCACTCGCTCCAGCACTGATGGGCTCTGACACTCGGGATCATCCGGTACGAGCGCCTGCAGCCACGAGCGCCTGCAGCCACGAGCGCCTGCAGCCACGAGCGCCTGCAGCCAATCTGCCGCAAAAGTTTGAGGGCACTCTGCTCAGTGGCCGCACTTCATTTAAACTCTGAAACCACAACCGCTGAATGATGGAGTCGAAGGAGGAGGCTGCTGGACAAACCCTGATAGACACAAAATATAACAGATGGACAAAACCACAGTCGCACACTACAAAGCACTTGACATTTTCAGAATATTCCAGAAACGTGGGCTCTTACAGGAATCCTGATGACGTAATGATGATGTCATGATGTGAAAGGTTGTTTTTTGGGGAGAAATGACCACACGTGTCACACTCGAACGACGACAGTCCAACCTGCTCTTAATGGAACGTCCTCAGGGTGAACCTCCAGGGGGGCAACGTGAAATCAGCCGGCGCGGCGAGCGTCTCGCCCACTGAAACCGAGCCAACACGCATGTCACACGCGCTCACAGACACGATGCATCTGGATACTCCAGATCTGACAGGACCTGGTTCAGAACTGTTTCAAAGTATCTGACGGTGTCAAGACGTGTCACCAAACCACAACTGTTGACGCCGTCAGAGGCAATCCCACCTGCACACATCTCCTTCCTCCTCAACACTTCCGTTAAAGGTGCTTTCAGCTCTCAGACAAAAATCAAACAGATTCCTCAAGAGAACGTTTTCATTGAAACACTGAAAATGAACCAACTGCAATGATCTGGACTGATCTGACACCAGAACCTGCTCCTCCAGGCGCAGCTCCTCTCAGAGCGACGGCAACACGCTCACACAGTGCAGCTCCCTGCGATTGGAAAATTACAGGTCACATTGCAGTTCAATTCCAGTTCTATGAACTCAGCAGGTCCACAGAACAACGGCTGATAGATTTACTAGAACCAGACCCAGGCAGAGGGACGCACTCTCTGGACGACGGTTCTGTGGCCGTTTCCGGTTTAAGAGACATTCCTCCCCAAAAGTGCCGACCTGCATTCAGATGAACTGAGTGAATCTACGTGGCTGCATGTCGGAGCCACACCCTGAGCACCCAGATGCATCGTGGGCCGTCCCACCCCTACCCACTCGGGCCTTCACCCAGGAACACGTCTTTCACTCGAGCGGACGTAAAACTGCATGTCTGGTGGGACCAGAGCCCGGTTCCATGCGGAGACGGAGAGCTGCCCTCAGCCAGCAGGGCGCGTCAGGCCGGCTCTGAACACCGAGGGCCGTTTTCTGAAGAAGTTTCATGCAACCGGGCACTGGCCTCCAAAAGGCATTTTCATGTACTTTGTCAAGCGAGCAGTAATTATTATGAATTATGAGTGAGAAAAAAGTCATCAAGCCCAAGAGCAGAAGCCTTGTGTTTCTGATCCAAAGCACTTCCCCTGCTGCTGAAGGCTGCGTACGCAGACAGAACCCTCCTAAGCCTTCTTATTTTGGGCTGTGGGCTTGATGACATTCTGGTCCAGATTAAACTCCTCTCACCCGGCAGTCCGAGGGAGACAGAAAAACACCGGCTGCCTTGAAGAGAGGAGCAGCTCTTCACTTCGCCTGGTAAACAAGAAGCTTTGAAGTCAGCCATTTAAAATAGGATTAACATGAATAAATAAATCGTGAGCGCCAACGCTGTTCAAGGAATTCAGAGAGACAGCAGAAGCTTTTGGGTAATCATCTGTGATACAAACATGCCACAGCGAACGATACTGACAGGTCCACGTGAGGGAGCGCCAGCAGAGACCACCTGCTCCCAGCGACTAGCAGGGAGGGTTCCGCTGGCAGTGAACCGGGTGGTGTTTGTGCTTCGCATCCCTCGATGTAAAATCTTGAAATATTTAAAATAATAAAAGACATCTTCTTCCCTCCTCGTCTACCGCCGCCGCCGCCACCTCTGCTCCACGAGCTTCCCCTTGCGTGTCATGGATGCAGAACAGAAAGCTTGCAGCGCCGTCTGTCTCTGGATCTGTTTGGTTCCATATCCTGGAAGACCTCTCCCACCAGTATTTCATCCTCCTCCTCCCATAAAACTTATCGGAACGGCGGCTCGGGCTGTTGGGGGTTCGGCCTGTACAGCTGCTGCACTCGTACCGGCCGCCCGTTCGCCGGCCAGCCGCCGGGCAACTGTCCGATGACTCTGAGACCCACCGGCTGGCCGTGTCCAGGAAGAGGGTTGCCGGGACTCAGGATGTGGGTCTGCCCCAAAGGGGGCTCTGGTGGGGGTGTGCTACTTTGATGGCCTGGAGCTGAGGCGGGGGGAGAGACAGGGTAGTGTGGGAGGAGGATGGCCGGCGTGAGGCCGTAGCGTACCTGGAACACTCTCAGAGGTCCTTGTGCTATGAAGCCGTTGGGCCGCTGAGGCTCCTGGACCTGCTCCGAGTCTTTCTTCACCTCGGGGACTTTGCTCTCCTGCTCCTCCGCCCGCTCGGTCTTGGCTGGCAGCCGCTTGGCTTGAGCCATTTCCTGCATCTTCTCCGCTTGAGCCCGGCGGATGTGATACGTCTTCCTGGAGCTTTGAAAAGAGTCCAAGAACTCATCCAGGCTCACGTTCCCCTCCATGAACTTCTCCAGCAGCTCCTGTGAAGCAGGGCAGACAAATAAACCAGCATCAGTGGACAGGACAGCACACAGACGGGGGGTCCGTCCGCGGGGACTGTTCAAACAAACCCCCCCGAGGATGAAGAGGAGGATTTAATAAGCTGGGATGTTTACACGTGAACTTTGGCCCAGTTCAGCTGCCACATGACTTCCCTCTGAGTGAATGTTACACAGCTGATCGCGGCGCCTGAGCTGCAACTGGTGCATCTGGCAAAGTAGGAAGAAGTTGGCCGCGTCTCCGTATGAGTTCCCAGGATGGAGGCGGGGCCTGCCGGGACGGAGGGCAGATGCTGCATTCACGCCAAGGTGCACGCCAAGGTGCACTGCATGAGTCTGATGGGAAACTGAGCATAATCACTCAGGAGGAGGTTCATCCATACTCACCCAAAGGCAGCTGGATAGGCTCCACCCCCTGTCACCCTTTACAGGATGAGCGGTATTTGTTTAGCTGTATCGTATTTATATATGAATTCATCAATGAATGACACGAAGCAACATGGCACCTCAGTCCACCCCTCTGATTCCAATTAGGTTCAAGTCCTCCGTTCCTACTAAAGCTCCTCCCCGACAGTGGCGGCGTGGGCGGAGCGTTGGTGACCCTGCAGGGACACAGCTGTCCTGCAGGAGCAGGTTCGCCCGCGCCAACCTACTGAAGTGGCTGATCGCTGTTTTCACATCACATCACATCACCAAACCCAGACTGGTGATGACAGCTCAAGGTCGCCGTCTGTCACAGTGACACGCCGCCGCCACGCAGCACGCACAACAGTCGGACACCATAACTGTCAGGTCTGGAGACATCCTGGCACGTCTCAGCCCTTGGGGAGGTCCGCGGCGGCCGGTGGAGGAAGAAACTACTTGGCGGGCAGCCCTCTCACGGAATACTACTACTACTATTTTAACTAAGAAGTACTACAGTTTAGTGCTGCTGAAATACTCGTGAAGAATGTGACGAACCATTTTTTCATCATCATCATGAACACATCATCCAGGAGGGGATTTGCTCTCCATGTTCTGTGATTTTAAACTAATATTTTATGGTTAATTAGGGATTGACATCCATTTAAACGCAGTTTTTGTTTTTTTCCCCACAGCAGCATTTACTTCCTTTAATATCACGAATCCCTGACCCCTCAAAACGGATGATTTAGTTTTTCATTTTGGTCCCGTCGCCCCTCGGGAGGTGGAAGGAAGCGCCGGTCTGGTTTCCACGGACCCTCCCCTCTTAACCCTCTGCCCATGGGCACCGTCTCCCCGCTGACCCCCCAGCTGCAGCTGTCAGAGAGACGGCGCTCAGGGAAGAATAGAATCCGACACAGAGCGGCTCGGCCCTCAACCCGCTCGCACACACAAACATTTGCTGCGGTCGCTCCGCAGCCCTCGTGGTCACGTGGCGACCATCCGACCAGTCTGCTGAGCTAAAGCACCTTGGGATTTCCTACCTGTGAAAGGTGTGATACAAATGGACTTTACTTTCTCTTCTGAACAAACTGGCTGAAAGCACACTGAACTGGGTTAAAATGGGTCACATGGTGAAAGACACAGAGAACAATGAGCCGTACAAGAGCCCGGCGTCTTGTTTTACCTCTGAATGGTCTTCGGCGCGCGCCACCTCTTCCTGCAGGAGGTTCTGTGCCGTCTGAAGGCTGTGCTTCTGGCCACGAGTCTCTGCAACGACAAAGAACCATCGCTGAGAGGGTGTCGGGTATGACTTCACCAGAGCTAGAGGAGAAATCCAGGAACCGAGAAACCACAGCAGGGCAATTTATTTTCCTGAATCAAAAAGAGCCCTCAGGGTGTGCGGTGACGAGAAGAATGATGATGGCCTGGATCATTTCTGGCTGGAAGAGAGGGAAAATGGACCGTAAATATTAAGCAACTCTGGGGAGCTGGTCTTTGGTTTGACCACCAAACCCACTCCGGAGTCTCATTTCTGCTCGTGCGTCTCACTCACACACACATATAGAATGTCCTCATCTGTCCTGTTTGCACCCAATAAATCTATAGAAGTCCCCCAGCAACTCATCATGGATGCAGAGCTTTAATTGTTTCCTCCAGGCTGACGCGAGCTGTCTGGGAGGCTGGGAGGCTGGTGTTGCTGCACATTAGTTATCTTCATGTCAGTGCCATGAAACATGCAGCGAGCGGAGCCTCCCTGATATCTGGAACAAAGCAGCCCAGACGTGACGACTGACAAGATATTCAAACGTCACCGTCACATGAAAGACGACGGCGTGGATGAACGAGCGCTGACTGCTCCTGTTTATTCTTTCCACAGCAGCCTGCAGACACCAGGGCATGAAGAGAGGAACCACCAGTGACCCAGAACTACATCTGAAGCCCCAACATAACAGCATGAAGCAGGGTTAGCGGTTAGCATTCGTGATGAATGTCCTGGACTGTGTCAAAGGGGCAGTTCACCCTGAACAGAAATTCAGTCGCCATCTATTCGATGCTGATGGAAGGTCAGGCGAGGTTTCAGCCCCCAAGACACTGCTGGGCTTTGACAGAAGCTACGAAACAGAACCGGGCTCAGTACTGACAGAAGATTCTGATAATCCCACCTCTGTTCTAGTGTTCTTTGTGGTAGTTCAAATAATTGTGAACTAATACACGAATGAGAAGAGTAAGTTCATTTAGGCGCAGTCACATGATGCAGGGCTGATGGAACCCTTTCAAACTGCAGGCCGAGCCGGACGTTTGTGACCTTCGTGTGTTTGATGTCTTCCGTTAAACGCCTAGCGTGCCTGATGAGGTTCCGGCCTCTCACGTACATGCGCAGCACAAGCCCACCTCGGGGGCTCGGCCGGCCCTCATTAAGAACCGGTTTGACCCGGCTGACTGCAAAGTGCATCTTGTCCCTGGAAGAGATGCTGTGACACCCAGGCCGAAGCCCACGAGTCAGACCGAGTTCACCTGAGACTGCAGGGCACAGGAAGGTCGCTGTGGTGACTCTCAGAGCCGAAGACTGGCTGAGGGGGTCTCTGCTGACTCACACGACCAAGACCAAGGGTTCAGAATCAATGCAGTCTTCCAGAAGACACATTTGCTTGTACAAGTGGAAACGGATGAGCTACGCTTGTAACAGCGTCACCTCGGCGTGAACAGTCTCCATCTGAGCTTCAGCGCTGCGGCTGTTGCTACATGAACGCTGAGGCGGGTGCGGCACAGAGGGCTGCGCTCCTGACCTCACGCCGCAGATGTCAGAGATGAGGGTGTAATGAGAGGCGACAGCCAGCAAAACAAGCACTCCTAGCAGCTGGAAGTGACCTACATTTTGGAGGAGGAGAGTCGTGGGGGGTGGATGGCGGACCTGGGGGCCGCAGTGGTGTAACTCCTTTCATCGCGGAGAGGATATGAGATGATGAGGGCTCAAAGCAGCGAGCACTGCTGTTGCCATAGCGAGGAAACACCGCTTCATCCGCAAAGGCTGAAGCTTAAACAGCTGAGAAGATTCGTCAAGCGCCGCACAGGGACTTCATTCTGCATTCATTTCAGAGGAACTCATGGATGTTGCCTTATTGAGGCTCCTGGGGTCTTGCCGGAGTTTGTGCTGAACTGATGTTTCTCCTTCTCCTGTAACTCGTGTCACCTGGTGGCGTTTCAGGTGGCTACAGAGATCTGACACGTTAACCAGCAGCGCCGCAATGATGCCAAAGCACAGCTTCGTTATCAGGTCTCAACTCCAACGAGCTCCTCCTTCGGTGCGAGCACATCATTTCCGGCACTTGGTTTTCTGTGCTGCTCTTTGTTTCACGTTACGCGGTGTAACTCTGACGCTATGAAGCGAGAACACGTGAACGCAGCGTGGCGTTCATGTGTAGGGGAGTCGTAGCGAGAGGACCGGGGCTGACTTTGGGATTAACAACCCCAGTTCTTTATTTGAAGTTCACCAACCTTCCTCCTCAGACACAGAAAGAAGCTCTTTGATGAACAACCATAGTTTGTACTTTCGTCATAAACGCAGCAGCAGACAACACAGGGAAATACGCAGCACCCATCGTTGCCTCAAGTATGACAGATTTCCACATTTCACGCCTGACCTGCTACTAACATTTTCTCTGGTCAGAGGCTTTTAGAAATCAATGAGACCCACTGATGGAGCGCCAGCTGGACGCAACACAAACGCAGAGATGCCGTGGCTCGACAATCAACACAATTCCTTCCCCACCATAGCTGCTAACTCTACTGTTGGACTGCTCAGGAGAAACCAAGTGATGAAACATGCCAGCAAGCGTTCCGCTGCTGATTATACACAAATAGGTCATGATGTTACAGATGGGGCCTGGCAGGGTACGGATGGATCTGAGGCTTGAAAATTAGCCAACCAATCAGCAGCGACCAGCACCCTCGCAGCTCTCAGGCCTCACGTTTGTCCAGTCTGACAAGTTCAAGCAACCTGAGAACTCGTCTGCTGCATGGAAACACGCGTGATCCCTCGAGGAAATGAGAGGAAGAAGTTGCTCTTTTAGGGGTTTCTGGAGCGTCAGCAGAATTCTGCCAGACAGAGAGAAAAGTTGTAGCTGTTCCCTCCGTGCGCTCATGCTGGTTCCTGTCAATCAAAGCCTGTGATCAGCACCACGCCATCTATTTTTTTTACTCTGACTCTTTCGTGTGAGCTGCTGGAGGTTGACGTCTTTTCCCAGCCTCCTCCGGCTTCAGTCAGAGGAGCTCGTGGGACTAAAGCTGGCTTCACGTACTTAATGCTGTTTCTTCCATCTCCAGAAACTCAGTTTCACTGTGATGACAAAGACTCGACATCGTGATGCTGTTTCGTACAAAGGATGAACTCATGCTGCATCACATCTTTCACAAGACCAGAAACAAACATCTGAGCCCCCGTGATTGGTTAACTCAGACCAGCTCCGCCTCCAGTTCCCATCTGTACGGGACCTTTGTTCTCTCTGGTTTCCCACGTCATCTCCCATCGCTGCGTCTCAAGTCTACAAGCGAAGGGCTCCTTCCTGCCTCACAGCGAAAGGTCAAACCTCACACATCAGCTCTGTCACTGCCTGATTCCTTTGATTTCCATCCGCAGCAGACACTTCAAGAGTTTAGAACTTTTCTGCGTGGCCACATTCAAATGTAGAGTGAGAAACACGCCATGTCTCACAGCTGATGGGCGAAAGCCTCCTGTGAAGACTTTACTCCACCTTTACGCTTCTTTTTGGATTTTTTAAGACTCCCGGGTTTTCATGGGTGGCCATGTGACTGCGAACTCATTTGACTGTCGGTTGCAGAGTGCAATCACGGAATATTGGACTCAGGTGTTGACAGACCTGTGAGACAGTCCAACTGTGTTCAAAGAAGGTCACAGATTTATGATTCGATCATAGAAAAGTGGGAGGAGTTACGTAACTGACAGGCCGCAAGCATGGCGGACAGAGAAGTTGAGTTTGTGTCAAAGAAAAATACCACAACAGAAGCAGTCCAAGTCCATAACTGGCCGGGTTACTGGGGACCGATATTACTGACGGACAGGCGGCCGGAGCCGTTCGTGTCACTGTTCACCCCTGACTATTCACAGGCGCTGGGCTCACAGGTAGAAACTTCACCTGGACAGCGACTGAGACACATGTTGAGATGTTCTGCGTCCTTGAAGCCCTCAAGTGAGCCGCTTGCTGACGCACTTTCAAGCGGAAAGTCCCAAGCTGAAGAGCTGGTCATGAGACAATATACTTTGTTTCGCAGCTACAGAGGTGGCGGTCAGCTGGCCTCCCACAGGAAGTCAGCATGAAAGACTGGTCTCACTGTTCTTATTCGCTTGGATCCGTTTGGGTGATAACAAACAAGCCCACAATCCCCTTTTGATGACCACACCCAACATCATAAATACAAGAATGAAAATAAGACATCACAAGTACAGTCCTGTCGACATGAGCGAGTGGAGCCTCTCTTGTCTGGGTCAGTGACTCGTTGGGCCGCTCGGAAACCACG
>NC_141334.1:575000-765000 GCF_037954235.1 Aulostomus chinensis | reverse complement strand
CCACAGAGGAATCAAACCAGTTACATGAGCTCAGAAACCCAGCTAACAATCCCTGATTTGTGCTTGTGATTGCAGAGACACATCAAACTCTCAACAGCCTGCAGCCCAGTTCCATTGTGGCTGCATTCTTGTCCACTGGAGCTGCTGGCACTTGAAATATTGGTGCCTTTTATATTTTCAGTCTCTGCAAAATCTACAAAGAGGACGTTTAGTCTTTGATTCCCAGTTAGTGACACTGAATCTGATACCCTGCTGATTAAACAGCACGTGGATGTGCTGAGAATATCTCAGGAAGATCTGACGCTGTCACGATTTTATCTGTGTTCCATTAAAATCAACAACAATGTTCAGACGCACACAACCAACAGCTGCTTTCTGTCAGTGTCTCAGTGTCCTTTACACAGCTGTCTCCAAAAAATTGTGCTGACACGACTAATTTATGAAGCTCATTCTTGGTGAGCCGCCGACCGTTGCCAGGCGGGTTCCCATCAAGTTTAGCTGTCGCCCATTTAACCCTCACGGCTCTGTAAAATACTTCAACTGGCCAGAATGAGTGAGTCGCTGTGTTGGTACCAGTCAGCTCAGCGAGAGCCACAGACCCACAGGCTTCCACATCAAATCTTAATTCAAACACTTCCACTGGTGCCCTGAACGTAGCATCTGAAGCTAACGGAGACTGACAGCTAAACTGTCCAAAACATCCGTTTACAAACTCCACCTGCAAAATTAGTGGTTCAGGGCTCCTCACTCTGGATCAAGGAGACCTGGATTTTACCAGACGACCCTGAGGGGCAGTGAACAGACCTTTTTGGACAGTCGAGCTGCTGTTAGCCATCAGAATAAAACCATCCCTCCATTCAAACATCCGGGGCAGAGTCCAGGGCCGCTTTGTTACCTCAAAATCCCCACACCAACTGGTAGACCAGGTCCTAGTGGTGACCCGTAGGAACCGGCGGGGCACCGTGTGCTGACAGGAGGGTCAACAAGGGTTCATCCTTCATGACTGACAACTCAGGGAGCAGAGACAAGCTTGGGAAAGTGGACGCCGATATTCACAGTGAGAACCGGCTTCAGGAGAAGCACTTGACGGTTCAGTTCCACCCGTGGACCAAAACCACAACGCTCAGCAGCCTTCTGGGGTCAGAGGTCCCACTGATCGACAGCTGAATCTATTCAACCAGTCCCCCCCATCCTCTCCACAGTTCGCCTCCTCGTTCATCCTTCTTCCCCTCCCTTGTTGCACCCAATGAGAATCAGATGTTTTGGAGAGGAAGCATGGACCCCCACCCATCCTGCTTCGCTGGGGAGGAGGGAAAGCATCTGTGTAACGCACACATCGACAGGAAATCGAAAATTCCACCAAAACTTCCACAACCGAGCAGCAGCTGAAGCCTGAGCCAGGATGCCAACACTGGGAGATATAAATAAACTTCCTGTGGAAATTAACGAAGCAGGAATTATTCTGTCACCTGCCCCCAGCTGGGCTCCTGCGCCGCCGTGAGCTAATACAGCGCGCCTGCCAGGCTTACAGTTGAGGCTGAAGCTGAGAAGACATCCTCCAGCGCCGCCATGTCAAAAGCATGACTCGGTGAAACAAAGACAAGGCCCCTTTCACCCTGTAAATTCCTTGACAACTGCTGCAAGCTTCCTGCTGGCATTTGATACGCTCCACTCGGTTCCCATGACCAAACCCCAGTCCTGCGGAGGCTGTTGCTGAGCGGCTGAAGGCTCCCTGACAGCTTTTATACACTCCGATGTGAGACTTCCCTTTTTCTCAGACCAGCGAGGGTGTCACTGCGAGTGATTTAAGTTTGCTTTCTATGACTCAGTGTGTCAGGACAAAGATCTGCGTCTGACTGCAATTACAAGGAAAGACAATGAGGAGCCACTGCGGGACATCATGTATAATTTATTTTAACCTTAAGTGGTTGGGAGGCTTTTTCCGGGCTGGCTGTGATTTCTTCTTTTGTTTCTTTTCACTGAAGTCTCCGAAACCCCAAAAGTGGTTCTAAGTAAACAATGCTGGGGTGTCAGTCAGCTGGTGGGAGGCACAGAGGAGCTGTCAGAGCTTCCCGTCTCACAGCCATATTTACCCGTCGAGTCCTGGAATTTGAACTAGTGACCTCGTCATCGCAACCTCCCTCCTCCCAACACGATTCCACTGGCATCTTGTATGGAACTAGACACCGAGCCCCCCTCCCTTTTCTCTCCTTGGCCGTGGGGTAAACTCACCAAGCTGACTCTGTTTTTCCCAGCATGTGGTTGCCAGGTTGGACAGTTCCCGGTATTTCTCTGCCAGTTGGAGTTTGCCGTTATTAAGGCGGGGCCGTCGGGCGAGGCTCTCCTCAGCCAGGCTCCGATTGGAGGTCAGCAGCATCTCCCTGTCCACTTGAAGCTCCTGAAACTGAGAAATAAAGGGATGAGCCACAGCAGCGGTAACCTTCATGTTTAACAGCATGTCAACGATTCACAGACTCATATGAACGCTGGCGCTCCATGATCCCATCACCGCTGAGGGCAGACAGACTCAGCTTGCAAATGAGAAGCTGCCCTGAACCACCTAAGGGCTCCAGGACTTCAGGCCCAGCTCCCGACGCTCTGGGGCCAGTTGCTGTCTGGGTTTCCACTGTGACTCCTCCTTTCTAACTCCCACAGGGTTCACGGTTCGTCCAAGTCAGCTGTGAGCGTCTCACTGCTCTGCTCCGTGATGCATCTCTCGACCAGCGGCCATCACGAGTCGGACCGAGGCCTCTGTCAGAGGCGCGAGGGACAAACATGAAAGAACCAAAGGACTTTTAGAGAGGAGCAGAATGAAAGTCTGCATTCACCAGAACAAACACTTCTGTTTCACATCTGTACCGCCTCAAATACCTAGGAGAGACCAGGACAGACTGGCCCGGACCAGGAGAGACCAGGACAGACTGGCCCGGACCAGGACAGACTGAATCGGACCAGGAGAGACCAGGACAGACCGGCCCGGACCAGGACAGACCGGCCCGGACCAGGACAGACTGAATCGGACCAGGACAGACCAGGACAGACTGAACTGGACCAGGACAGACTGGCCCAGACCAGGAGAGACCAGGACAGACTGGCCCGGACCAGGACAGACCAGCCCGGACCAGGACAGACCAGGACAGACTGGCCCGGACCAGGAGAGACCAGGACAGACTGGCCCGGACCAGGAGAGACCAGGACAGACTGGCCCGGACCAGGACAGACTGAATCGGACCAGGAGAGACCAGGACAGACCGGCCCGGACCAGGACAGACCGGCCCGGACCAGGACAGACTGAATCGGACCAGGACAGACCAGGACAGACTGAACTGGACCAGGACAGACTGGCCCAGACCAGGAGAGACCAGGACAGACTGGCCCGGACCAGGACAGACCAGCCCGGACCAGGACAGACCAGGACAGACTGGCCCGGACCAGGACAGACTGAATCGGACCAGGAGAGACCAGGACAGACTGAATTGGACCAGGACAGACCGGCCCGGACCAGGACAGACCGGCCCGGACCAGGACAGACTGAATCGGACCAGGAGAGACCAGGACAGACTGAACTGGACCAGGACAGACTGGCCCAGACCAGGAGAGACCAGGACAGACTGAACCAGACCAGGAGAGACCAGGACAGACTGAACCAGACCAGGAGAGACCAGGACAGACTGGCCCGAACCAGGACAGACTGGCCCGGACCAGGAAAGACCAAGACAGAGGAGGAGGTCCATCTCCAGCTGGAGGTGTGGGAGAGGACGGAGCAGCTTCCTGACCCGAGTGTCTCCCGCCAGCTGTGTGGTGACATCATGCTGACAGACACCCAAAGAGCGAGCAGGTGAACTTCTGCTCCGTCTGAGAGGAAACTGATGAAACAGGACGTTTGTAGTCGAAGCGCCCGGTCCCGACAGGCCGGGATCATCTTTATTTCATGGGTAACGGCACGGGCGGTGCAGGTCTGTTATTGTTGCTCAACTGCCCTGCATGTGATGTCCTAGGGGCAGAAATCCCGGGGGGGGGGGGGGTAGTTAATCTGCTCGGTGTGGGGGAGGAGGTCACTGTAAAGAAGAAATAAATTATGAAGAGGGCCACTCCCTTCCCGGTCCTGCCAAACAACCGTGTCCCCGTTGCCCTGCGAGGCAAACGGTGTGTGTGACGATGAGCCGCAACGCTCTTACACTCTGTAGCACCTTTTTTTAGCCCTGAATTTAGTCTTCAGGCCAGGAAGCAACGCCTGGGTGACTGACAGTTACAAGAGGTACAGAGCAGATGTTTTAGGAGAAAAGAGTCAAAGACATTTGCGCAGTTCATTTCATGAAAGCGGTCCAATGCCACTTTGTGGGCTTCACTCATGCTTTGACTGTAACTCAGCCCAGCCCGATACTTTTCTCGCTCAATTGCTTTCTTCCAACAGTCAGTCACTTTGAGCCCGAAGGCCATTCCATCCAGTCCAGCGTTGGACGCTGCATCTGTCTCACATTTTACGGGTCATTTCTACGGTCACTGATCGCTGCCCAAAGTTCAGGGAAAATTGCAGAATGTCCACGGTCGTCAAAAGGAACACAAACGACGCATCCGCGGTTCCTTCTGAACGTTTCAGGCGGGACTAAAGACACCAGCGCGTCACAGGCATACATCACGTTTGCCTTCAGCAGGAGTCAAAATGGACGAGTCATTTCCTGCCTTGGCTTATCAAACAACAACCGCAGCAGGGAGAGTTTCCCATTTGATGCGCGACTGTGAAGCAGGACTGACAGTGTTTACCAGCGCTGACAAATGACTGGGGGAGCAGGCAGGAGTCGGATGTCCTGCGCCAGAGGCGACGAGCAGCAGCGCTGTTGATTTCTGCGGTTCAAATGTCTGACCACATGAAGAGCACGAAAGTGTGTCATCAGTGAGGCTCAGGCCTAATTAGGCTTCTGCAGTCCGAGACCATCAATCCAACTTTCAGACTCTGCAATAAACTTGATGGGGTGTGAAGGCTTTTCCATGAAAGAGAATTCTTCATGCAACGTTGATCCGACAGGAAAGTGCAAGCAGGTCCAGCTCGACTCTGCAGGAGTTTGAAGCAAATCCAGTCAATACCTTGAGAGGAGAACGGATTCAGAGGCTGCAACATGAAAACGAGTGTGATGGTGACCAAGCCAGGAAGGCTGAAGCACCTGAGTCGGCAGGTCTCCCTCAGGCTGCAGACTCTTGTTTATGTCCTGGCGCACACCTTTACTGGTTTGGTCCCCAGTCACCTGATCACCCCAGCAGTGGCACCAACTCTGACACCGTGAATGAACGCAGTCCAATCCTCCTGCTGTGCTGCTGCTGGGAGTTTCTCTTTTGCACTTCCAACTACAGCCGCTGAAACGGAGCAAACAGTTTTGGGACTCTGAGCCAATAATCGCGTAACGACAGTAACATTCACTGAGGAGGAGCTGCGTGGAGCAGGGCTGCACGCTTCCTGCCAAGTGAGATCGCGATTCTCTGACGGGATTCTCATATTTTGGGCACTGCTGGGAAAAGCTGCTGAGACGCTGGGTGCTCAGACGGAGCAGGTTTGTATGATGGTGCTGACCTCTGTGCCTGATGACGTCGTGTTCAATCAGCTCACAGCCTGAAAGGCCGATAACGGCGGACACAACCGGACAAGAAAAAGAATCAGCAGTCCTGATGTGGACAGGAAGTTAAAGGCCAGACCCATGACGCCACCAGGTCAGCAGCCGCCACATTCCTGATATGAGACAGACGGATGTAAGCCAGCAGGGTGTAGATGGCGGCTCTGCTTGCTCCCTGAGGACAGCCTGTGACCTCCTGCTGAGATTCATCCCGGTTCACTCACCAGCCGGTGTCAAATATCACATCCTCCTCCAGCCACCAACACAAAGAAGTTCCATCCCTCAGCAAACCCCCGGCCTTCACCCAGGCCAGGGGCCGCTCAGCTCCGTAGACACAGACGAGCTGCAAGAAAATGCAGGCGGATGACTAACACACCCGGTTCTGCTCCACTGCACCCTGGGACTGAACCCCAGTCCACCTCAAGGAAAGGAGAGAGAGGGAGGGGGAGAGAGGGAAAGAGAGAGAGAGAAAGAGAGAGAGAGGGAAAGAGAGTGTTGATTAAGCCCTCGACGCCGCTAAGGTCACCGTGCAGCCCGGAAACGTGCCTGCCTGGGATGCAGAGCGATTGCACGTGGATTTCCGTTTAAAAACGGCACAGTTTTGATTGCCCGGCTTTACTCGCCGATTTGCTCTCGGGGAAGCTCTTTGTTTGACGTGTTAACGCACAGCGACAAACATGCCTCCATTCGGCGTGGAGCCTGAGGTTTGAGGCGCAATCTGCTGCGACTGAAGGGCACTTTCAAGCCGGAGTAACCGAAACCGAGAACGGCATTCCGAGCGCCGTCTGAGAGGATGAGCAGTTCTAAAAGTTGAATTCGTTCTCATAAAGGCAGTTCTGACTTCATCATCGTGGCGCCGAGTTGAACTGCGAGTCACGAGAGTTTGGATTTGGCAACCGTCTTCTAACAGGCGCCCGCGGGCCCTGAAATCCACGGAAAAACGCAACATTGCGTGATTTTTGAACGGGGTTCTGCTGTGAGGGCTTAGATCAGATAACGACGCGTACGGGGGCTCCCACGCCACACGGTACGGGGCTTCGCGTTCACGCGGATCGCTTGTAAATCCGAATAATAACAAACATGGAAAGAGCAAACTGCTAGTTTGTGGGGTTTAACCACTGGTAACCGCGCTAATATCCCGGGAGGGGGCTGGCCGAGGGGACGGGAACCCCTCCAACACTCGCCACGCAGACAGCCGATGAACCACGACCCGCGGATCCTGTTCACTCCTCATCCGCTGGAACGACCAGACGCGCCGTTTCCACCGGGAGCAGCCCGGGCGGGCAGGAGCAGCCCGGGCGGGCAGGAGCAGCCCGGCGGCGGGACACCCACCTTCTCATTCAGCCGGATGATTTGGTCCATTTTGTCGTCGTTGTGGAGGAGCTCCGTCAGCTCGCTCGCGCTCAGGGCTCGGTACCCGTCCGGACACGTGCTCGACTCCTTCCAGGTGGACATTTTATTCCCTAAAACTGCGTCCGGAGGCGGAGGGGAGACGCGGGGTCCGCTGGCTGGTTACATCTCGCTCTCATCGGAATGCGATGCGATCAGCCCGCCGCCGCATGCAGCGAGGCGCGCGCGCACACACACACACACACACCGCCGAGAGCGACGCTTCCGGTTACCGCCTTCAAAATAAAACACCTCTCTGAGGGAAATGGAGGCTGAAACATCACGTTCCAGAGTCCAGGACGTTTCTGATGTTAGCTTGTTGTAGTTTGATACTCAGCGGACGTCACCAGCAAAGGCTTCAGCTCACCGGTGTTTTCCCTCCTGCATGGCTTCCTTGTGACTCATTATGCAGAAAGAGCCAGCCACATATATTTAGCTCAAAGCTAAAGGTGACTGCTATACTAACAAAAAATGGGTTCATTTACAGATCTCTCAAGCCCATCACCCAGTAGAATCCAAGTTCCCACCATGCAAACTTCCAGTTTGTTGCAACTGTTAACACAGGCAAACCGGCCGCCAGCATGCACCTGGGACCCTGTTTGGTTCAGTTCTCCGTCTTGTCACTTGTACTTCCTGTTGTGTTGGTTGCCCTAAATGTGTGAAGGAGCAGTGCTGGTCTGATCAGCTGAACAGACAGATGGTTACGGTCATTCAGGCAACATGGGGTACATGAGGGAACAGAATATCGTACCCAGGCCTTGGTGCTAACTATGTGGGCGGTCGGGAGGAGGTTGTACGGGCCCTTCAGCCAGCGGCCCCAATGCCACCAACGAAAAGATGAAAAGAACCATATTTAGATGGTCTTCTGTCGAACGCTGGCCTGCCATCCACATGTTTGACTGCAGTTTTAATGTCCCTCCTCAACAGTCAGGATGTGATGCACGGTTCGTATTGTACCTCCCTTGGAGTCCGGCCTTTCTCATCCGATGCAAGACGGTGACCTTTTAATCAAAAGTGGGTTTTTAACTGCTTGATCTTCCTCAAACCATCTGATCCTCGTGCTGCACTGACCAGGCTTCAACCAGCAGCTTGACATCCTAAAAATAGGAGAAGAAATATGGAAGTGTCCTAAACAACTTAGTCACAGTTTCTGTTCTGGCTGCAAGCTTTAATTTGCAAGTGTTGATTCCTATGACTACTCCATCAGCTTCACCATCCAGCAGCAGTCGATGCCACAAGCCCCAGAGCCCTCAAACCAGCCAGCGCTGCCTCACTGTGGCGGGGCCAGTTTGAGCCGCAGCTCCAACTGGGCTGGAAACCACCACTAAACTGGCAACACTGACTTTTTGGTAGTGGGTTGCAGTGGCAGTCTGGCTTTCACAGCATCTTAAAATTGGTCAAAGATATGAGAAAAAAAGCCTAGTTGGACAGACAAAGGGGGAAAATGAAGAGGGCAAGGACGAGTTGGACAGAGAGAATATCAGGAAAAATGGACTGACCAATAAGTTTTCATCCTCCAAGTTTCATGTTTACAGAGCAGATCATCAGAGATACAATCCATACAACATTTGATGCAAAAACATCTGCAACATGCAACCTAGACTGCCAATCAGTGGACGGTCCTGTACGTCGTACGTGAAGAAAAACTAGCTTCACCAGCTGATCCGGGTTGGTACCTCAGTGCCAACAGCTCAGAAAAGTCAGGTATGACCTCATCAAGCAGAGAATAGACACTTCAACCTTTGACACTTCAAACACGTTCAGGTGTTTAGGTAAAAGCTGGATGCAGGAGTTTGTCCGGCCTTGTTTTTCCATTGTTGTAATGGTTCTTTTTCATGAACGAAGGTCAGAGTACATCTTCCACCGCTGGTTTAGGGTCAGAAGTCCCCGTTCTCTACTGTCTCTGACAGCACTTTCAACTTTCAGCGGTCAGGAAATGAAGTTAGGTTTGGTTTCTGAATTTTCGGCTGGCAGCAGCAGACCCGCCTCCTGGGCTCTGCAGACGACAGCTGCCTCAGAATGTGGTGAGGTGAGTAAACTTTGGGTTCTGTACTCATTTTACCAGATTAAAGAACTGTGCCATGGACGGTCATGCATACAAAGTGCAGTGTTTCTTCCCTAAATATGTGTCTCAGAAGGTTGTGAATATTATTCCTGCTCTGGTTTATTCCCAGCTTCATTCTTGTGGAGTTTGATAAAAATGTGTAGAATTGGTTGGAGAAGTTGGACAAAAGTGAAGATAAACTTAAAGGGTAATGTTGCTGATTTTGTGCTTGTTTTGTGATCAATTCACATGAGAAATGTCGTAATCATTTTAACAACAATACTAAAAACATCGAAAGGATGCAGATACACCCGGACTCGTAGAAAGTCCCTCTAAAACCTGCGATCAGCAGGATCCAGGTACGGCCATAGAAGTCCATCTGTTCAAGCCTGGCCGGTTTTCCTGGGGTTTTAGCCCACATCATCATAGTCCTCTTCAGCCTGGTTCTCATCCTGGTCAATGTCGTCATAGTCCTCCCCAGACTCGTCTGCTGGTGGATCAGGAGGCTGGTATGGTGAGGCCAGAGGCGGTGGCTCCTCCTCATCCTCCACCTTCACGTAGTCAGGCTGCTCCCCCAGGCTCTGACTGTGGACGTAGTTGGGCGGGTCGGCCAGAGCCTGCAAGTAGTCAGGGCCCTCAGCCAGATTCTCATAGCTCTGGGCTTGAAGGAACAGACAAAAACATGAGTGCAGACATAGATATGTACACACGCACACACACACGCACGCACACAAGGACTGACTTTTGGCAATTTTGTCACAATTTGTTATGATTAAAAAATTTTTTTTTACCTAAAATTCCCCTTCCAACCACCTGGGTAGTGTAACAATTGGTATGTCTCATTATCTTGAGTCTTAACTATTTACATAGAAATTTCCATTCCATTTATTGTGGAAGGATGTTTGCGCCCTGTTCCTGAGCCCACTGACACACCAGGCTGAATAAATAAAAAGCAGAGAGCAGCTGAAAAGCACTGAGTACAGTCCTGGCAGTGATTTTTGTAAGAAACAGAACTTTTGGTTTATACATGCAGTTTCTATGGGACAAAGTTGGAAACACACATCAAATATTAATAAAGCGTACAACAACACAAAGAAACCTTTGCTTCTACTTGTTCTCTTCTGATTCTTGATAAGTTCAAAGCAGAATTACAGCAAGTCGAACTTGAAAGTATGTGGATGATTGCAGAGGCAACTGGGAGGATTCTCTGTTGTTGTTGTTGGTTCTGTACCTTTCTACTGCTAAATACTCTCAGAATACTCATGTATTTTTATCTAAAAAGGTAGTTAAAGCTCATAAAACTGCAGGAAAACCTGGCTCGGTCCTGGTCCTCAGCTTGTGTTATGGTTACAGTTTCTTGTTTTACGCTGACGGCCACGGTGCCAAAGAAAATGATTTATGTTGGTTCGATTCTCAAAAACACTGGTGTTTTCACATTTGGGCCTGATTTCCTTCAGAACTGAAGAACTGACAGAACTGTCCAACATTTTGTTCTGTGCTTTCATCAAACTTAACATGTGAGCTTGTCCTTGTTGCTCTTTCTTGAGTTATGACGTCACATATCAACCACACTTTTGGATGAATACGCAGAGTAAAGTCTGGCTCCGAAACCTCTGCTTGACTTGGAAGAAACGGTTCTGTCTTAGATTTAACTTCACCTCTGAGGTTTTATAAGATGAATAAATAAATAATGCAGCCTCCCAATATTATATGCGATAACACGTCTCGTACTGCAGTATTAAAAGATGAGTTTTCTTTGTTGGCAAACTTGTGTGATGCCGTGAGATGTTGCATGATCCCCAAAGATCATTTTACCTGCAAGAAACTGGACCCGAGAAGGTAGCGGAGGATTTTCAGCTTCAGTGTTTCTCTCCTTGTATTTGTTTTCCCTGAAAAGTCCAGAACAGACACACTGAAGCAATGTTTCACAGCCAGGGTCGGGGAAAAGTATCTAAAGGAATAACTTGTCATTCTGGAAATCATTCTTTTCTGCCGAGAGTTGGATGAGAAGACCCACATACCTCCTTCTAATATGAATGTGAAGATTTGTTTTGTTTTTATTTTTTTATTTCATAAATATTTTCTTCCTTTTTAATTTATTTTATCCTTTCTTCTTCTCTCTGTAAATGCTGCTGTAACGATGTTCATTTGCCCAGTGTGGGATAAATGAGGTATTCTTATTGTCCATATTACAGCTAGCTACTGTTAGCTTAGCTTCGCATGAACCCTGGAACTTGGGGAAAGAAAATACTGGAATGTCTATTACTTAAATTCCATGTAAAAACTGTGATCTGAAAACACCCTTTGACACTTTAAAAAAGAATATTGTCTTTATTTTATCGGTTGTAGTCTCAGCACTGTCGTGATGTGGATCAGCGTTTGCATTCTTATTGTGTGTGGGCTTGTTAGCCACCCAGAGCGAGAGTGCCAACCAGCTCACAACAAAGCTCACAAAAATGTTTTAAAAAGTCTCCTCCTGGAACCGTCACCTTTTTGTGGTGGAGGAGTTTGAGTGCCCTAAGGACCCTAGGAGCTATGCTGTTGGGGGCATTTTGCTCCTGGCAGGGTCACCCAAGGCAGACTGGTCCTAGGGAAGGGCTGGACAGAGAACGGTTCAACAGACCCTTCATGGAAAGAAGAACTAGGAGTTTGTGTACCCAGCCCGGAGGGTTACCAGGGCCCCACCCTGGAGTGAGATTCAGGGTAGGGGTCCATTGGCAAGCGCCTGGAGGTCGGGCCTTAGCCCGTGGGGTCCTGGCGGGCCCAGCCCGAAAAGGTTACATGGACTTGTCCCCCCTGTGGAACCAACACCCACAGGAGGAACCAGAAGGGTCCAGTGCAGTTTGGTTTGGCCAGCAGACCAAGGTGGGGGCCTTGGCTGTCTGATCCTCAGATATGGAAGCTGGCTTTTGGGACATGGAACATTACCTCTCTGGCGGGGAAGGTGCAGGAGCTGGTGGAAGACGTTGAGCGTTACTGGCTAGACATAGTCGGCCTCAACGCCTCGTCATAGGTCTATGATTGATTTTATAGTCGTATCATCTAACCCTGCAAACGCATTTTCTGGACACTCGGGTAAAGAGAGGAGCTGAGCTGTCAACCGATCACCATCTGGTGGTGAGTTGGATCAGGAGGCAGGGGAAGACGCCGCGCAGACCTGGCAGGCCCAAACCAGTAGTGAGGGTTTGCTGGGAACGCCTGGCAGAAGAACCTGTCAGGATCTTCACCTCCCACCTCTGGCAGAGCTTTGACCGCATCCCGGGGGCAGTGGGGGACATTGAGTCCGAATGGGCCATGTTCCGCTCTGCCGTTGTCGAGGCGGCTGTGGTGAGCTGTGGCCGCAAGGCTGCTGGTGCCGGTCGTGGCGGTAATCCCTGAACCCGCTGGTGGACACCAGAGGTGAGGGAAGCCATCAGGCTGAAGAAAGAGGCCTACAGGGAATTGCTGGTCTGTTGGACTCCAGAGGCAGCCGACTGGTACCGGGTGGCCAAGCAGTGTTGCCAAGGCAAAAATTTGAGGAGTTCAATGCGGCCATGGAGAATGACTATCAGTTGAAAAGGTTCTGGCAAACTGTCTGTCGCCTCGGGGGGGGGGGGGCAGCAACTTGCCCACACTGTTGGGGACAGCAGTGGGGACGGGAGGCTGCTGACGCTGACGTCAACTAGGGATGGTGGAAGTGAGGAGGAACTCCTCAATCCCACCAACATGTATTCCATGGAGGAAACAGAGTTGGGGGAGTACTTGGTGGTGGTGGTGGTGGGGGGGGGGGGTGTCCATTGTCCGGGGCAGAAGTTGTCAAGGCAATGAAACAACTCTGCAGTGGCAGAGCTCTGGGGGTGGATGAGATCCTCCCTGGGTATCTCAAGGCTCTGGATGTTGTGGGGCTGTCTTGGTTGACGCGTGTCTGCAACATTTCATGGACATCAGGGGCAGTGCCTTTGGAGTGGCAGACTGGGGTGGTGGTCCCCATCTTTAAGAAAGAGGACCAGACAGTATGTTCAACTATCAGGGGATCATCCTCAGCCTCCCTGGAAGGGTCGACACCAGGGTACTTGAGAGGAGGGTCAGGGCGATAGTTGAACCTCAGTGAGAGTCTTGTTTGCATTGCTGGCAGTAAGTCAGACTTGTCACCAGTGAGGGTTGGGCTCCACCAAGGCTCCACTGCTTCTGTTCATAACTTTTATGGACAGAATTTCCTCTTAGCTCCATCAGGCCACAACCTCCAGCTCTTGCTGGGACAGTTCACACCCGAATGTGAAGCGGCAGGGATGAGAATCAGCACTTCCTCCTCTGAGGCCATGGTCCTCAGCCAGAAAAGGGTGACCTGTCCACTCCAGGTTTGGGGGGTCCTGCCTCAGGTGGAGGAGTTTAAGTATGTCTGGGTCTTGTTCACGAGTGAGAGTAGGATGGAGTGGGAGATTGACAGGTAGATTGGTAGATCGCAGTGATGCGGGTGCTAAACCAGTCCATTGTAGGAAAGAGGGAGCCTCCCTCAGGAGGTGCTCCAGGCATGTGGAGGAGGCCTCGGGGCTGACCCAGGACACGCCGGAGGGATTATATCTCTGGGCTGGCCTGGGAACGCCTCAGGATTCCCCTGGAAGAGCTGGTGGACGTGGCTGGGAGAGGACAGACTGGGCTTCCTTGCTGAGGCTGCTGCCCCCGCGACCCGGACCAATCGGATAAGAGGAGGACACAAGGATGATCTGCGCTCTTAACAAAAGCGGAGCCATAGCCCTGTAAATTGACAAGTTACAAGACAGGCGGGATTTATAAATCTTTACACCTCATCTTCATGCCAACTCATGACAGGGAGGTTGCCTAATATTCAGCACGCAAGTCCAAAGGATCTGAGGGCCATTGTCTTGTCTAACTTTGGCTGTTTCCAAAAATGTCAAGTTATTCCTTAGTTGTCATGATTCTCAAAGATATTGTGGTGTATTACTGGACATGGAAGAAGGATCCCTTGTTAAGATGAGCGATTCTGTGTTTGTCTGTGGATCAAACAGGAGAGAACAGACAGTTAAACTGGATGAAAGAAACCTTAAAAGCTCTGATGAAACAAAGAAAGTCTTGATGTCCCATTGTCAAGTACAATGAAATATTAAAGGGAAATTATTCTGGTGATTTCTCTCTCAGCAGGAGCAGGACCGTGTCTTTGCAGAGCTCACATTAAACACAGTAAGCTTGTTTGCCTTCTTTCAGCGATAATTGCAGTATGAATTTGCACGCTGGTGAAATTCATCAGGTTTGAAAGCCTTTTGATAAATGAGTCTTCATGTCCTCGCTATCTGCTCTTGTTTATACCCTAAACACTCCTCTCTTTGCTGCTGCTGCATGTCCCCCACAGGGATCATTAAAGTTTGATCTGAGCTAATCAAATCCAGAGGGTACCACTAATAATAGCAATTCATACAATTATAATACTTTTTCTTCTTCGCACTGACTTCCCCTCCCAGTCTGGCTTTTGATTTGTGGTGAAGATCTAGTTTATGGTTTTTTTTCAGGTCACTCAAATGTTAAATAAAACTAGATTCTACTGCTCACTTTAACATATTGCATGTTTTCCTGTTTTCATGAAGAGAATGAAGATGAGAGCCTTGATGAACCGTGACTTTGGGTCAGCGGCTGGCGTTCAGTTGTTAGTTAGTCAGTTCTGGTCTCCAGTTCATGGGTCAGTGGATCCCTGATCCTCCGTCTGGATCCAGAAGACCTGGATTCTACCAGACGACCTGGAGAGTTGAAGGGACGTTTCTGGACAGTTTAGCTGCTGTTAGCATCAGTCTCCGTTAGCTTCAAGCTAAGCATACGTGGCTGGTTCTTCCTGCATTTTGCAGGAGGGAGAAGGCATTCGTGGAGGATTTACCACTTATCAGAAGCCTTTTGGGGGTTTTTATTTCATGTTTCTATCTGCCACAGAGGCAGAGACATAAAGGTTTTATTTGGCACATTTTAGGAAGTTATGAATAAAAATGAATCATTTCAAGGTGCTTCAATAAGTAGCAATCACAATACGCAGAAGAAGAACACAGCTAAAACCAAATGCAAGTCATTCATGGAGAAGTTTCTATGTGTAACATCAGTCCATTCTGGTTAGTTAGGAACGAAGTTTATGTTCTGCTTTCTTTTGCTGAGTCACATCTTCAGACCAATGAGAAGAAGATTCGTCTCTGCACAGAGGAACGTGACGAAGGCTCATGGTTGTGAAACATGAACATAAATGTACATAAATATGTGACTGGCCTGACAGCAGCATCACTCCACTACGGTCTAAATCTACTACCTAAAATACACCTTGTACTTGTACTGTACACACACACATACACACACACACAGAGGTGTATATATATATATATATATATATATATATATATATATATATATATATATATATATATATATATATATATATATATATAAAATACCTTTTTATTCTCCATAATTGCTTTAATATTATATACAATTATAATTTGTAATGTTAGGTGTTGGTCTATGTATTTTGTAATGTAATTATATTTTAAATCCTTTTGGGACCATCTGAGTGAGGACTCTCCATCAAAAGTGATATTGTATCTCATTGTGACTGTCCTGCATTCATAAAACAAGATAGAAATATTGAAAAGATTGTGCGGTCGCCCATGAAGTCGCCATAAGATTTACCAAAAATCTCTGATTAGATGAATTCAACATCAGTGTGTTTTCTCCATGATGATGGAAGACAACGGGCACAGAGCAAGAACAGAACCTCTGAAGTCCAAGTTTCCTCCCCGACTACATTTCATCTGTACATTTAAATTGACCGAATACTGCCAACAAATCCACGCTTCCTAGGTGACACTCCAGATGCAGTACCCACACCCTGGCATGATCTATAATCTGAATCACTTTAACTGTCGATACTTGTGTTCTTGCAGCATTTCTGAGGTTGTTCAGTAAACAGGTTCCCCTGACGTGATCTGATTCTTACCGAGGTGCTGAGCACAGCTCCAACTCACCTTCCTGGGACAAGAACCTGTTGATGAAGTAGAAGATGAGGCTGATCACGAGCGACACAAGAAGCATCCCACATATCACCCACAGCCAGAAGTAGTCACGCAAAACCTTCATGGGCGTTGTGCCCGACATCACGGTGGAGAGAAGTCCTGTCAAAGCCCTCGGAAAGTCAGAGGAAAGGAACTGCTGTCAGTATGCAGCCATGAAGATGGAAGAGAAGGCTGTTCATCACTTCCTCTTTCTGTGCATTGACGAAGTCTCACAGCTATTTTGGTATGAAGATTGTCACACTGAGAGTCAGACGAGCCTCCAGGCTGTCTCTGGGGAAGGTTTTTTCTTGTAAAACAGTCTAGTTCCTGTCCTGGCATTTTAACAAGCCAATAGGTTTTCTATGAGCTGAGAGTTCTCCCCCGAGAGGGGAAGGGCCGCTTTTATTCGAAGAAAGTCAGAAAGACATTCACATGTCTGCTTGAACACATCGGACATGAGCGCCCTGCTCTGCGTTTATCAGCAGGACTCACGGCTTCTCAGCACTTCCTGACAGCTCTGACAGAATATCCCAGTGATGCTGATGACAACGCTCATGTTCTCCAAGTCAGGCACAACAAAAGTCAAGTAAAATTGTGTTTTCTGTTTGCAGCCGTACGATATATATTGACTATTTATTGATCTTTATTTGAGAGCATCCCATGATAGACCTGCATTTTAAACATGAACTTAAATCCAAAATATCTTTTTATCACAAATTTTTTTTATGTAAGTAGATTCTTCCTAACCTTTTCAGAAAACAGCTGATCTCTCATCTAACATGCCATTAAACACCAGCTCTGATCTGACATCATCAGATGAAGCGGAAATGTTGTCAGATGTTGGACATGTGATTCTTCTGCCCTCATGATCTCCCTTCAGCTCATCAGCAGTGTTGACAGGACGAACGTCCACAGCAAACTCCTGCAAATTCGCCTTGTATCAAAACGCCCATCAACAATAACGATCAGGAATCGCCAGCGCAGCCACGCGGCCTCATTTCCCTGTCCTTTTCAGAAACAGCCGGTGTGTCTGGGGTGATATTGTCAGTGCATAGATGAGGAAGGTCCGTGGTGAGATATGTGAACAATCATCATGGTGTGAGATCAAGACGCCGCCTGGACATAAAAATCCATTAATCACAACATCTGCATTTACATCGCAGCTTCCTCATTTACTGGTGACTAAAGCAAAATGGAGGCTGCATCTTCACTGTCACTCTCTGCCACGATCCAGGAACTCTGTGTGTGTGTGTGTGTGTGTGTGTGTGTGTGTGTGTGTGTGTGTGTGTGTGTGTGGGACACTCAAGCAGGCAAAGCAAATGTATGCACCTCTCAAAGCATCTGTAATATTTTTGGTAAACCTTGAGTCAATCTTAGTCAAGTTAGTCCTCCATCAGTCATCGATCCTTTATCCAGTAATGTGAATTATGTGAATGTATTGATTCAACAGCTACTGTGAGAGAATGGAACATTTTATTGGTATAACACTTATATTTCACACCGTGAACAGTATTTATTATTATAATTATAATTATAATTATTATTATTATTGTGTAAATAGTGAAAGCATCCTGACAAACTGTGTGTTAACAACATGTCATGGTGCTGAAAGGAAGTTATTGTTGTTTCTTTTAAGGGATGCATTTAAATCTGAATATAGAAGTCGATACTTTCTATTCCTGTGAAACTAAATTGTATTTATTTTGAAAGCTGACACCAGGGTTCGTCAAGTCAGTCGTATTGTAATGACATTTTACAGGAAAAGGGTATTTTGTTAGCTAAATCTTAGCATACAAAGGCTAATTTAAGGAAGACGCACCACTGGAACGTGGCTTATTTGCCGCGGAAATGTAATCAACAAAAACCACTACAGCTCTTTCTTTCCCAAAGCATGTCACGTGACTGAAAACAGACGCCAATATGCTGTAGCAATTTGATTTTATTTTGAAAGCTTCTCCGGAAGTCACTCTCTTTCCCTTGGCTAGCTTAACACTGGTTGTGATGTTAGCCTGTTTCTTGGACACTCCTAGCCTCTGTGCCAGTGCTCTAATTACTGCCTCGACCCCCCTCCGGAGACCATGGCCGAGCAGGCCGCGGGAGCCCCTCTCTCGTCCCAGCATGACGGTAAATTTCCTGCCTTTGTGGAGTTTTGTTTCGGGGTGTTCATGGCCGGCAGCACCGAAGCCAGCGGCCTCTGCATCTTTGACAACATTAGCTTGTTAGCATCATCGGGGCGACGTGTCACTGGCTGTCACTGGCTCTTAGGCTACAATTTAAGCTGCGCAGTATGAACATCTACGATTAAGGACTTGGACTCCTGAGCACGAAGTTGCTAAAGGCTCCCGATCCTGCGTAACGAGGTAAAAACTGCGTCTCCATGTCAGGCAGCCTAGCTGCTGCAGCTAAGCTGCCTGACATGGTCCGGACCGGCCTGGCTCCGCCGCGCAGGGCTGCAACACGGATCATATGGTTCCTATCGTTGTGTAGGGATGTGTACTGCTTCCACGCTCGGGGGTTGGATCGTAACACAAGAGGATGAGGATCCTGCAGGGTTTCTCAATCAGGGGTCCGGGGAACATCCTGGGGTCCTGCTGGGAATCTGGCTAGCAGTCATCACATGCAGGAGTACTACCAGTGTACTCATCAGATGGAGCTTTTCTGTACCCAGAAAGGTGGTGGATGTGAGGAGGTGATGGACGTGTAGGTGAGTGATAAGTCAGCATCAACCACTGGAGCCAAAGTTCTGAGTTCATAGCAGTTCGACTGGGAGCAGGTTTATGTCACAACTAAGCTGGTTTTCCTGAAACCAGTAGGGCTGGAATAGATGGCCTCAGACAGGAGAGGTGGGAGCAGATCCATCCATCAGTCTGCAGTGCTGCAGGTCTGGCGTTTTTTAACATGTTCATTATTTTCTCAGAGAGCGACTCCTGGACGTATTATGTAGGAGCTCTGGCTGTCAGTATCTGTTCAGTAGTGATTGGTGCAGAGGCTGAAACGGTCTGGATGAGTGCTGCGCTCCTCCTGTAGGCTTGTAGTTGGAGATGCAACGATTACTGTAGTTGCGGGTGTGTGCCAGTGTGGGAGGTGCGTCTGCCCGTGCTGCTGCTGGTTCCGTTGCTGATTAATGCGTTGTCCCAGTAACCCGTCCAAAAGTACTCCAAGACTACACTGGGAGAGCGGCTCTTTTCTGCCTTCTGTCTCTGAGAGAGCGAACATGCACGGACTGCACAGAAGTCAAATGAATGAGTCTTGGTTCATTTGAGTCCTCGCTGCCTCCGTCAGCTGGCCGGCCGTCTGGTTTGTGGCCACTGTGACCTGGAGCTGCTTCTGACAGCGTGGATGCTGGTGGTTATTGATCTATGATGATGATTGGTCTAGAGATGATGCTGCAGACAGGACGTCATGCACCTTTACTTCCTTCTAGAATAAGTCATGAGACATAATGGTCCAGAATCTTCAGTCGCAGCTCTTTGGCCTCGCAGCACTAACATCACTGTGTACTTTCAGAAGCAACAGCAGTTCTGCTAGCAGAAATTGCACTCCAGGGCTGAGGACACCCAGCTGCTGTGGTTCTGTTCTAGTTTGATAGCTTTTTTAAAAACTAATTTGCTGAAACATTTGTCGGTTTGAGCATGGAATATTTTGGGGCCTCTGATTGTTGCCAGACAAAACAAGATAAGATGGCCTTCGTTTGGTTTCTTGTAAACGTCGACGGTCATTCACGGGAGTGAGGTGATGAGTACATACCAAGACAACACCACCGTGTTTGGGCTTCTGGTGAGACTCAGGGTCACGAGTGTGTTTCAGTTTCCCTTTCAACTTGACTCATTCTCCAGTTGGAAAGATGTGATGGTGGTTCACACCGCCATGGCGTTTCTGCTTTAGTGTTTGCTCATCGCATCATGTGACTGGTCGGGGCGGGCATGTGTTGAACCGTCCTGCTGCTTGTGCCAATAAATGTTTCCAGTTCTCTGTCTGCGTCTTAGAATAACTCCCTCTCGACTCAAACGTGAACTCTGGACAGCTTCTTTTTTTGGTCATCGGCGTTTGGATTTGTAGAAGAAGCCACAGTTCAGGCTTTGTGCTAAATATTTACATGGGAGGAGTTGGTTTGATGAGGCTGTTGGTCCCCTGGCATCCATTGTTCATCACTAATGATGTGGTGCGTCCCGACGGCCTGTGATGGGCTCGAATGGCCCCGAAGGCTGAGAGTGAAGTCCAGAACCACTGCTGCTCCCGTGTTTGAGTGTCGTCGTTGCCTCGGCCGAGAAGGTGCGCGTGATTGGTGCTGTTTGTGTGTCTGTTAGCAGTGAAATTAAAACTACGAGGCTGCAGCACTGAACCGGTCTGGAGCAGAGAGGCAGCACCGTCAACATGGCCGTCGCGAAGGGACCGTGGTGGCACCGCGTGTCTGGGATGGAGGTTTTTATTGGCTGCTGATCATACAAATCAGGGTTGATCATTATTGGATTTGTTGCTGACATCCAGTATGCTGAAACTATGCAACTGATTGTGGCCAATAGCCGATGCTGATGACGTTAATACCTTTCTAAACACACGTTTACGTGAAACGTTGGATACATTTAGAAAAACACATGTAGACATCGTTAATATGAAAATCAATGATTTCTTTATTTCCAACAGATTTGGAGCAAAACCATTCATAATTATTGTTGTTTGCTGGTAATTGATGGGGCAAAGCAGAACTGGGCCGACGCAGATATCAGCCCTCTGTCCGACACAAATGTATGGAAGAAATGACAAATATCTGCCGGTACGGGGACGCTAAGAATCCTCGAGTCCTTCAGCCTTGGCTCGTCTCTGTTGGTGGGTGGTGTGGTTGCTCTATGGGCGCTCAAGGAACAGCATCGGTCCAGCTGCAGACGCTTCCCTGGGGAACCTGAGTATTAAATTTGGTTCCACGCCTGCAGTTATTAAAACATGTAGGCCAGGGTCAGGAGCTGGTTCTGTGACAGGAGACGTTTACAGCTGACCCGTTTACAGGAGTTGTCCCCTGTTCAGTTTGAAGGTTTGACTGTGTAACCAGCACGGCGTGGCTTGTTTCTCTTCCTTCAGATGTGCTCCAGCAGCGAGTGGCTGCTCTGGAGCAGGAGAGGGCTGAGTTCATCAAGCTCAAGCAGCAGCTGGAGGCTGAGTTCAACCAGAAGCGTGCCAAGTTCAAGGAGCTCTACCTGTCCAAGGAAGGTGAGGTGTCACGCTGATGAGGATCCAAGTCTGTGTCTGAAGCCCTCATAGATACACCTGCACGCCAGCAACCTGCTGTTCTCTGTACCTGGCTCTGCTTTGAGTCTTTGTTCTCATGGGTTCCATCTTTCTCTCACCCAGAGGAGTTGAAGAGGCAGACGGCGGCACTGGAGGTCGCCCAGGCTGAAGTGAGCTCCATCCAGGACCGGCTGGCTCAAGCTCGGGCCGAGATAGAGACCATCAAAGCTGTGGCCACTGTGTCAGAAAACACCAAGCAGGAGGCCATCGACCAGGTGCGCAGCCAGTGGCAGGAGGAGGTGGCCTCGCTGCAGGCCATCATGAAAGGTGAACACTCCTTTTCACAAGTCTGTGTTCAAGACATTCAATAATTCCCCACATTTTCTCTCTTCAAGAAATCAAAGTTCCTTCATCTCCTCTGTTTGAGTTAAACATGTAGAAGTGTTATAGTCACTTGAATATCAACATACCTGATAAAGTCCAGAAAACGAATATACAAGTTAGCCAACTACTTTCATGATGAGTTTCCTTTTTTCTATCAGAAACAGTGTGTGAGTATGAGGTCCAGTTCCACCAGCGTCTGGAGCAGGAGCGGGCCCAGTGGAACCAGTACCGCGAGGCCATGGAGAGGGAAGTGGGGGAGCTGAGACGCCGCCTGAGCGAGGGCCAGGAGGAGGAGAACCTGGAGGATGAAATGAAAAAAGTAGGCTGTGTTTCCACATCTGGGTGTGGAAGTGTCGAAGCATCCTGTCTGTGTGACGTGTGTCTGGTTCCTGCGCTGACGTCCAGCTCTCAACACTGGACCGCTGCTCAGGGATTCTCTTGGTTCAGCAGAGAATTTTTGTAGCGAAGCTAAAAATGCATTTCTTGTGTTTCCCTGGGAACAAGCAACAGCTCAAAGTGTGCTGGATGTTTGAACCAGGCTTATATGTATGAAACATGGGGGGGGGGCCTCGTGTGAAGTCTGAGCTGAAATTAAGCCTGTAACTCGTGTCTCTGCACACGTGTGCATCTGTACTGAGGGCCTGTTAACCCTTTAAAGGCCCAGGAGGATGCAGAGAAGCTTCGTTCAGTGGTGATGCCCATGGAGCACGAGATCGCAGCCCTGAAAGCCAAGCTGACCACAGCGGAGGACCGTGTGAAGGAACTGGAGGCCTCCAAGGTTAGTCGCCGCCGAGTCGCTCAGTGGGTTTACGTGCTGTCGGGCTGCAGTAGAGGAAGAGCGCTGCCTCTGGTTTACAGGGACAGGGAAGGATCGGTGTATGGACAGACGTTTGTCCGCCTCCACAGCAGAAGGTGGCCGTATTCCTCCTAACAGCTGGTTGCAGTCACAACTTTCTTCTGGTTCATCTTTTGCTTTGCAGACCAACCAAGTTAGCAAGGATCCCTGTGGACCCCAGATTATTAAAGCCATGCTATTCCACCTTGACTTAAACTCTACAACTGTCCTATGGAACACGCAGCGATTGAAGCACATACACGCTGGAGCTAGTTGGTTCCTTAGCATGTTGTCGAGGCATGCTAGTCCAACCTCAGGAAGTCCTGGACGGTTGCAGCCAGACTGACACGTTTACAGTTTGAGTTAAACTCCCGAACATCCTGTAGCAGGACTGACTGACGAGCGCAGAAGGAAAATGGCTAAGATGATGGGAACTGCCAGCTGCTACGCTTTCTTTCAGTAAATTGAATTGAAAATGTGATATTGCATTACAAGGAAAAAAATCTTTCCTCCCAGTGGAGGTCTGGCCAGGATCTGAGTCCTCTGACACAGGATGAAGCCTCCCAGTAAATGAGCAAGTGTTGCATGTTCATGATTTTCTTTTCCAGGTTAAAGAACTCAATCATGTTCTGGAGGCAGAGAAGTCGTGTCGTACGGACCTGGAGATGTACGTGGCTGTGCTGAACACCCAGAAGTCGGTCCTGCAGGAAGATGCAGAGAAACTGCGGAAAGAACTTCACGATGGTACTCGCTCATGGTTGTGATGAAAAGTGACCAAATGAAGATGAGGAGGTGTCAGAAGGGTGTTAATGCTGCAGTCCACTCTGTGCTGTTCACTCCATCTCTCTGATATTTAGCATTTATCCATCACAATGATCAGATCCCCCTCAGTAGATCGTTACAGTTACGCCAACGCTACAACACACTGGCATGCTGGGTTTATCTCTGGTAGTCCTCAGTTCTGTGGACGAAGGCTTGACAGATTTGTCAGATTATCAGATAAAACAGACGCGAGATCATCTGGGAGGACGGCGTCTGATGAGTCAGTTCAGACAGAGTCGTGATTCCTGCACAGGGCGATGGGAGTCCAAAGCTTCAGAGGCAGCTGATGACAGACAGACGCAGCCTGTGTGTGTGCGCTGACGGGAGTCGTTACTCAGCATTCTCTCAGCGGGGTTCTTCAGTTTCATGTAAACAGGAATCCTGTAGTCGGGGGCAGGGGATTGGAGCCACCCCCCAGGTAGATTTCTACCAGAGAACGCTGACTGCTCTGCTCTTGTAGCTGTTTCTAATCGGCTTTTTTGCGTGTACTTATGACAAAGATTGCAGAAAGTGCAGGTTGATGAAAGAGATTTTACACATTAGTGTATCTTTGGATGTCACATGACCCCTAAGGAAGTCAGACTAAACTGAAACTGGACTGTTGAAGCCTGAATCGCTCTGCACGGAGCGTTGGAACTTCCTCTGGGACGCTTCCTCTCTGTCTCGTCTTCTCGACTGGGCAGTTCTGAGACAACAACAAATGTGATTTAGGTGCTTTTTCAGATGTTTTGGAAATGAAGAAAACTGCCACATTTTCAAATTCACTTTGTTTTTGTGTTTTCAAGACATTCAAAATGTGAATATCATCATGCGTACACTGGCTATATTGGTAGGACCTGCTATTGGCCGAATCAGAAATATTTAGCTAAAAATCCACGGCTGTGCATCCTCAGAAGCTTTGAATCATGATTGTCTTTGTTTGGATTAAATGGGAAAAGAGAAAAAAAATGGAATTATGTAAAATGACACTTTTTTATTTATGCAAACAAATCAGCTCCAATCTGAAAGAGCCGGATGCCGTTGACAGGTTGACAGGTGGACAGGTAAAACTAGCTTAGCCACATAACTTGTTTCCTCTCAGTAACACTAAACACACTAAGAAAAGGACTTTCCAGGAGAATAATCTCACCCAACCTTTTCCTCTCCCTCTCTCTCTCTCCCTCTCCCTCCCTCTCTCTCTCCCCCTCTCCCTCTCCCTCTCCCTCCCTGTAGTGTGTCACAAACTGGAGCTGGAGCGGCAGCAGCACAACCAGCTGAAGCACACGTGGCAGAGAGCCAATGATCAGTTCCTGGAGTCTCAACGGCTCCTCATGAGGGACATGCAGAGGATAGAGAGCGTGCTGTCTTCAGAACAGCTCCGCCAGGTGGAAGAGATGAAGAAGAAAGACCAGGTACGCACAAAGACACAATCAGGGCCGTCGTCATTTCAGTGTCTAGCCCAGTCAAGGATCAGATGCGGAGAAGTAACAGTGTAGACTTCTTTAGTTTGCCGAGGTTGATGATCTCCTTCAAACTGGTTCTTCTCAGCTGAGCTGCACTCTTGCTGTTGGGTTTCATGATGTTTGCAGTGACGGCGGAAGGGTCTTCCGTCACGTCACAGCGCCCAAGCCTGTTCATACAAATGAGAGTGAGCTCACGGAGAATTACTACATTACCCGTGATCCTGACGTGACGTGTGTGGATGGTTGAGCACTCCGTTGCTATGGAGATGTCGGTGTTGGATATTTGGAGCCCCATCCTACTGATGGATTTTGTCACGTTTTTTTCTGTGAAATATCAGAGAAAAATTCTCAAAGTCTTCAACACGTGGTACTCTGGACAAACATGGCGGTAACCGGTGGGCGGACATGTTTTGTGTTCTTGCACCTTGCAAATGTCTGGCTCGTCTGTGTTCAACACACGCATGTGTGAGGGCCGCCGAGCACCACCTCACTGCAGCACACAGTGGAGGATATTCTGTTTTTAGATTCCAATTGTTGGTCTTACATGGAGTATTTTTGACCGCACATATCGCCACTTTTCCTTGAGAGGGAAAGCACAGATGATAATAATATCTTGGATCTTTCTAGACAAATTGCTGTGAGGACAAGAACCATAGGAGTGAGATGTATTGGATCTGAGAGTTACAAGCAAACTAGGTTTTTGTGGTTATGCGGTGACTGGCAGGCCAGCAGGACGCCCCACACCAACTATTATACTTGTCAGCCTTGTGTGTGAGGAACTGCAAACGTCACTTTTGGAAAGAAAACAGAAATCTTCGTGCGCCCTGTAACATTTGAGTAAAACCTTAACAGGATGGAAGTTACGCTTGAATACACAGCAGCTGCTGCTGCTTCCTCTGCCGCACCTTCCTGAGTGTCTTGTCAGGCTGAATCAACGTGTGGTTTGCCAACCTGAGGGCAGGGGACTGCACCACCCTTCAAAGGACTGTAACGCAGCAGCAGAAATAATTGGCTCAGAACCAGAACAGCTTCATGACACTGAACCAGTCGCTGCAAAAAAGAAAACCCTAAACATCATTGAGGACACAACCGACCCACTCGTGTTCTGCCCCTGCGTCAAAAGACCGTTAGCGGCGCACCGGACCTGATGCCACCCGTCTCAGTCGCGGTTTCCTCCACCCCCTTGTTGCTCCTGAAGCACTTCCCCAGTTGTGTTCCCGTCATGTGAGCTATCATCTCTTTGTGTACATAACCAGTGTGGGTCTGTCCTGTATGTGTGAGCCAGACAGACAAAACTCCAGGATGCTCTTGTATTTTTCACACCACCACAAACGTCAACCAGCTCAGAGGGTTAACGGAGATCAGTCAATGAGCCACTTTAAGGCTTTTCAGGTATCCATACAAATGTTAGCACGTAGAAGAGGTAAAAACAAAGGATACCACCTTCCAGGTGTGTTCCAGTCAATGTGCCTGTCACAGTGACCTTGACCTTCTTGACCTTCACGTCCCAGTGCACACTTGTCCAATGAGAAGAAATTCCCTTGGAGGCGCTGCTGAGACATTGCCTCAACTAAATGGCGCTTGGAACTGATGCCGCGTACGTGTGAGGTGACTGTAACCTTTGACCAGCAAAATCCCAGGCATCCCAATCGTCACGTTATTGTGAATGCAGCAGATGTACAGAGACGTAGTTCCTCCAACCCTGATGATCAGAGCAGCTCCACCTCCGAGTTTGTTCTCTGCCTGTCGCATGATGGCGCCTGAACTGCACCTGGACTGATTGGCTGAATCAATTCTAGTTTTCTCAAGTGTGGAGTTGTGCAGGTGTGTGTTTGACTTGAAGGTTGTTCATTTTCCAACTCACTATGTTAGTCACAGGGTGCACATCATGAATAACAGCTGTCAGTACAGAAATGTGGTTAAAACCCTGGAGCGACGTTTATCGGCACGTTGGATATCTGATGGTGGGGAGTTTTTCCGTGTCTCTGCATCACCTGTGACAGGCTGCTGCAGCAGCAACGATGGGAATTTGTAGACTGCATGTTGGGTGAAGGAAGTGTCTCGGGCATCAGTGTCTATGTCTGAAGAGTAAATCTAGTCAAAGCTGGAAAGACAGATTCTGGATGGACCAGTGGACGAACCAGACACTCATGGCTGATGGGATTGTCGACTGTAAGGGGAAATGCAGAAGTGCGAGTTGAGTTTAATAAAATGGAGCATCGCGTGTAACTGGCTCACAAATGTGTCACTGATGAATGTGGGTGGTGCTGAGCTCATGAAACTGGGGTTTTGTATTTGAATATCTATTTCAGTGTGATGGAATAATTACATGACGTATGGTTGCGTGATGAAAACCGTTTCCTCTCTGAAAGGAGGAGGATGAAAAAGAGAGGCTGAGCCAGGTGGAGCTGCATGAGGAGGATGGCGGCGACAACACCGAGCCTTTGGAGGATCTGTTCCTGGGTCTGAGTGTTGAGGAGGTACGAGTATCGTGTGGCTGGCTATGCCTGCCTGTGTGAGTTCACACCAGCTCCTTATCATCTCTCGCCATGTTTTATTCTCTTGGAGTAACGCGATCCTCTAACAGGCAACATGACACCTTCACTTTGTCCTGTACTGTCCTTCGTTTCCAGCAGTGATCAGTAGAAAACTGTTTTTGTGACGCTTGTGCAACTGTTAGATTCAGAGCTGTCAGTCTTTTACTGGGAAAAACAAGGCTTTCACTGAGGGGTCATCAGGGGCTTCTGTTTATAATTTGAGATTTTTTTTTGTTGATTAAAAAACAAAAACTCTATCTTGTTGTGAAATACCTCAAACGATGCCTCATGTACACCAGAATACCTGACCTGCTGTAAATGTCACGTTACCATAAAGACCTTGTGACTTGATGACTTTGACTAGAAGCCTTTTCATTTTCTTGGTCCCATTTTGTTCATTATCACACAACTCTTGCTGCATCCCAAACATGAAAGTCTAGTGGTAAAGTTCCAGGATCCTATATTCTTAGTATTTCACGTGTTATTTACAAATATCTCATGACACTCATTTGCTTTTGTCCTCAGCCGCCCACCAACCACAGCGCCCATGGCTCCATGCACTCCTTAGACACTGACATGGTGGCAGGCGCCCCCGTGGATCCCTACAAGGACAACCTGCGAAGAGTTCAGTCAACAGACAGCCTGGGGTCCTCGCTGTCGGCCCAGCAGGGTCTGGGCGGTCACAGCCACAAGGCCAAGTCAGCCAGCCACTTGGATGAGTCGGACTTTGGGCCCTTGGTGGGGGCCGACTGCGGGGTGACGGACAGTAGTCTTGGTGAAACCTCGTCCATCAGCTCTATCAAGCTGACAGCAAGCCACTTCCTGCTGACTAAAGACCAGGAGAAGGCCATTAAAGCCATGACGCCTGAGCAGGAGGAGACGGCCTCCTTGCTATCCAGCATCTCGCATGCCCCCGACACCGCCTACCTTCCGCCAGCCGGCTACCGGCTTGTCAGCGACAGTGAATGGAACCTGCTGCAGCAGGAGGTAGCTTTACTTTCCATACACACGTACGACACTTCCATACAAGCTCTTAACACTGCCAGGCAAATCTCTGTTTCACAGTACATGGAGTTTGTGTCAGGGGTGTGGGAGAAAGCATACCGAGCATGCTTGATGAACTGCGCAACAGAAACTTCCTCTTCTACTTCCTGGTTAGCCCTCTGCTAGCTCAAATTTGGATGAATACTTTAATCTCAGGGCTCCTCTGGGAGTCTTCAGACCACATGGATGAAATTCTGCGAGGGCGTTGACGAGGTTGTGTGATGGTACAACAGACGCAACGGTAACACCAGAGTAGGCCCAGACTCTGCTTTGCTCCACACAATGAAAGATACACTAATACCCCTTTCACACTGCACCAAAAACGCGGGTCAACGTGGGTTTTTGGGCACTCGACCGCGTCGACCGACTCGCCAAGCGACCCGGGTGTTTAGCGGCTTGGCTCTGCTCGGCTCGCCTGCAGTGTGAAAGAGGCAACCCGCATCGTCTCAGGTTTCACGCGACCTTCCTGTCGCATCCTGATTGTGTCACTGTGCCGCCTGTCAGGCTTCACCTGGAGCTTCTTCGGCTCCCTTCCAGTCGAGCCATAAACTCATAAACTCCATCCTCCTTCGCAGCATCGGCGCTCAGAAATTTTCCATCTGCGCCGAGTTTGAATGCTTTGCAAAAGAGACAGCATTGCGATGCACGCAACGACAATGCTAATGTTCAAGTCGGCGACATCCATGTTGTTGTTTGTTTACCTCTCAGTGTTCCTGCGCACGTTCATGTGAAATGAGGACGTCAGCGCGATGACGTACGAGAGAGAAAAACACAGGCACGCAGCCTCACAGCAGGAGCTCAGACCCGGGTCTGCTGGAAGCTGGAATGAGCCCTGATGCTGAGCAAACAAGGGTCCAAAAGCCCGCGTTGACAGGCGTTTTTCAGTGAGAAAAGAGTATAAGACGGGACACAAGGTGCAAGAGCAGGAAAAAGTGCGTGTTGTTAACACAGCAACAATAAAGGAGATCATCCAGTACCACATGAACTACTCCACACTGAGGAGTGTTGCACTGAACAGACGGCAGATATCACTGGCAGTGGTCACGTCTTTACCTATTGCCCTTATTGCACCTAAGAGACAGGCTGGTCCAAACGCACGTGCGTGTGCACACACACGTCGTCATCATCATCATCATCATCATCTTATTGCACCAGAGGACAGAGATCTTGCTGCTCATGCATCAGTGGGCTCAGAGGTGGCGATGCCCTTTTGTGTTGGGTGTTGAGCCATCAAAGTGTTCCATGGTCGTTCTGTCCACCAGGTGAAGAACGCTGGCAGGAAGCTGGGCAGGCGTTGTGACATGTGCTCAAACTACGAGAAGCAGCTTCAGGCCATCCAAGGACAAGAGGCTGAGACGCGAGATCAGGTTTTTGTAGTCTCTTCATTAAGATTTTCACTGCCTGAATGATTTCTCTCATCAACCCAAAGTTCGTGTTAGTTTTCGTGTTAGTGTGTAGAGCATCTGAATTTATTAACCCAATAAGAGACCAGGGGGAACATGGCTACTTGACCTCAGCTGATCAGCTGCATGACATCGTCCTGCTGTCCTCCAGGTGAAGAAGCTGCAGGTGATGCTGCGCCAGGCCAATGATCAGCTGGAGAGGACGATGACTGAGAAACAAAGTTTGGAAGATTCAGTCAAACTGGGAAATGAGGAAACTGCTGCTAAGGTATGAGCTCAGATGCTGCTGATGCCTCAGATATCTGGATTGTTGCTGATGACAAATACAAAGTTAGGATCTTTGTTCTCATTTGGTCCCAAAAAGGATCAGTTTCTTGGATAGAACAGATCCGCACATGCTTGTCTTCATGTAGGTTTCAGTCAAAGACATTTTCAGAAATAGTCACAATGTGATTGGAATTTCTCTGAGCTCATTCAGTGTGTTTCGTCTAAATGATCTGAAGTTTTTCAGTTTATTGCCTCTGGACAGCGAGCTAAAATCACAGATATGTAGTTTGCAACATTTAGTTAGAAATGATTGAAACAATTCATGCAGCGTCAGATCTCTTCTCAGTTCATTTTTGAAGGCCTTACTGAAGTTTTTTAAAATTTACATCCATCAGCAAACGGCGTACGAGGGTTCAGCGGCGGATGTTTCTTGAGTAAAGCTTGATTGAACTGTGAGCTTCTGGCCGGTTTGACCTCGCTGTTCAAGATTGACACTTGTTTTAATAAAGATCAACCAGAATTGACTCGACGTGTTAGAGGCGCATTTCCAATGAAGCTCCTCTGAACGTCACTCAGGCTTGTCCACTCCTGTCCCATCTTTTTTCTCTTTCATCCATCAACAGCAGGTTACCACGGTAACTGGCTCCTGAGTCATTGAGGCTGGCAAAACTAGCGCCAGAGGCCTCACGCTTTTATTTATCAATCCTGTGGGTGTGATGGTGAGCGGGCGTGCTGATCCTACAACTGTTGCATCAGATGTTTAGGTGTTAACAGCAACAGCGTCCAACGGTTACAGCAAGACCAGAAAGACAATAGAGATCAATACAATCGAATAAAGAAGTGAATCAGTTTCATGCAGTACAAAACTACAATCCTACAACTCCCATGAACACTTGCACACAATGTTTTCTGATTGGAACCACGGTCGACTGCTGTACTGCGATTGTTTCAGTGTCTTGTCCATTTTCTCAGCAGTGTCTGAACTGATAGAGTGAGAAACACACACAGAGCAAGGGTTTGATGGAGTGGAGGATTCTGAAAATAAATCTAAAATAGAAAGATATCCTGATGTGTCTCAGTCAGGTGATCGGGTGATGTTGTGAACTTGACCACAGCGTATACACAAGCGTAGACATCACGTCTTCTGTATTTTCTGCATCACGCATGGAGAGTTTCTCTAAGTGCAGGTCTGTCTGTCTGTCTGTCTGTCTGTGTGTAGGTGTCGGCCCTCGTGCAGAGAGTCCAGGAGTCAGAAACGCTGCTCGGCACGCTACAGCAGGCCTTCAGTGACGCTAAGAGGAACACACAGGACCAGATGGTGAACAACACATTCCTTCATTTTCCCTGTAGAGTCTCTTCATGTGGATGAATCTCCAGTGACTTCTGGGATCGCAGCCGGCCTCTCAAATAAGCATATTTACTGTGTTACTTTGACAACAAGCTCCAGCTTTATTCTCCTGCATGCAGCCAAACTAAATTACAGCTCTTCAATAGAGCCTGTTAGCGCTTTGGGTTTAACATTTGAAGCCTCTGAAGTAGCAGCAATATCACTTGCTCTCTATTTGCTGAGAAGACAGACTTGAAGACTGAATTTGTGTGTGTGCCCAAAGTCTAAGGTCGGATCAACCACCATAGATACGGAAGCATTCACACTGGCATCCACCTTGTGAAGGGAAAGTAAGAAAGATATGAGACAGAAACATCAATAATGAATGTTCCGCCGCAGACGTACCATAGAAAATGCATTGCTGTGTGTCGAGAGTCTGTCTCTGGCTGACAGGTTAGTGTGCAGTGAGATGTTCCTGTGGCTGCATGTGGCTTTGATCTGGAGATGGATGTGTCCTAATACTGCCATAAATCCAGTCCTAATGTCACATCAAGCAAAATGGTGGCTCAGCAGGGAGAAGTAGAAGGAATGTGTCTGCAGCAGCAGCTGTTGAGTCTGTCTTTACCGAGCGGTGAAGCGCTGCTGGTTTCATATCAGAGGAGTGAGGAGAAAAAGGGGGAAAACTGACACACGATGAGATGGAGTGATTCATTTTGTTTGTTTGTTTCAGGCTGTGCTGGTGCAGTCAAGGGAACAAGTGGCAGATGAACTCAGCCGACTACAAAGAGACAACGAGAGCCTGCAGGGGAAACACAGGCTGCACGTGGAGCTGCAGCAACAGGAGGATTTCCGCATGCCCAATACTGTGCAAGTAGGTGTCGGAGGCAGTCGCCTGGCTGCGCGTCGCCTCTCACTCTGGGTGTCTGCAAACTTTGTTGAAGACGCTACAGAGGCTGAATCCAGTTCTTGCTTAAATGGCAGGAGAATTGACCATATTTGGAAGTCTTGTGTTTCAGTTGTAAGTCAGGTGAACAGGTTTTCTTGCTTCCTGAGGACAGCAACGTTAGTTTTTGTGTGAAGGTGCTGACTGTTGGAAACTGCATCTACACGACTCCTATGTCGCCTCCCCACTGCACACGTGAACACGCTAATGAAGCGAATTACTCAAAGGATATTTCAACATTTTACAGATAGAATATGAGCTCCTTGTTTTTATCCTCCATCCATATTATATTTCTGTCAGCTTCTGTTGTCAGTTACATGACACATTTCTTTACATAGCGAGTCTGTGCACTGACTCTGCAGGAACTACAAGGCCTGGCGCTGAGGTTGCGTGAGGATATGGTGGCCGTACGGACATCAGCTGACCACATGGAGGAGAGGCTGAAGGCTGAGATCCTATTTCTGAAGGAGCAGATCCAGGCAGAGCAGTGTTTGAAGGAGAACTTGGAGGACACTCTGCAGCTGGAGATCGAGGGCTGCAAGGAGGAGATAGGTGAGACGTCTACAAAGCAGCCGTCATCTTCTCCGTCCCGTCATGTCAGTCGTCCAACTTAAGCAAACAGCCTTTTCAAGTCTCTGTGGGGATGGAACTAGCAAATGCTGTATTTTCATTTCATTCTTCTGTCTCTACTTTTGCTTCTCCTCCACTGAACACTGTCATTCAGACATCTTGGAAGGTATGACCACCACCTTGAACCGGCTCAGATTAGCGGCCCGTCTGTGTGTGTTAATAGCACGTGAATGGTGTCAGACTAATAACAGTAGTGACTGGATGTAGTGCTTCGCTGCACACTTGTGTGAGGAGGTGATTCACTGCTGTATGTTGTCAGGTTTGTTTGGGCACATTTGACTCTGACTGTGGACACTGTGTGTTTGCGCTGTCGATGGGAATCCCTGAGCAGTGTAACAGGGATTAAACCCTGTGAATATGTGGATTATGGGGAACGTCCGTTTACCGATCGCTGACCCCGTTGTGGTGTTTCATCTCAGGCTGCAGCTAACAATTATGCTCATTAATCTTTTTAATTCTTCTGTGGATTTTTGGTCAAGCTCTTGATGTTATGAAAGCCTTTGTTATGTTTTTCCTAACCACAGAAAATTGAATGAAAGTGTATGGACTGAAATGGCGGGACATTTTAAGATTCGAATAAGTTTAGAGCCCAGACATTTTACATCTTTGTTTGAATAACCAACTTGATTTTGCTCTCCTGAGACCACGTGGAGCGCGTCGTCCTCACCTGCTCACTGATGCTTCTCACTGCTGTAACCCTGAAACATGGAAAAGCAAATGAACCACTTTCAGGAAGAAAAATAGAGCTTTTGGGAAATTTTGATCGGAAACCAAGCACGTTTGATTACTAAACACCGAAGAGATGCTTGAGTTCCCCACAAATATTCACGAAGCCGTAATCTGTTGGATTATTTTATTCTGTCTTGTGTTTGTCTTTGAGTTCAGCCCCTGTGTGATGTTGCAGGGAATCTGGTGGCTTTGAGGGTTTGTGCTCAGTAGTTTTGCTTGTCTAATGGAGCAGCTTTGTTTCATTATTCATGAATTGCCAAATAATCTTCAGGGGATGGTGGGAATAATTCCAGACAGAATTTGGGGCCTGGAGATTTTGATGAGCCTGGGGGGTCCACTCATGATGTCTCTCTCCACAGCTTCTTTCTCCAGTTTGAAGACGGAGCTGGAGCGAATAAAAGCCGAGAAGGAGCAGGTACGATTGTCCTCTGCTACCCAGTGCTGCAGGTCCAGTGGCAGTGCTTCTAAACATGGTCCGGAAAATGCAGAAGTGTCTGGAGGTGATACTTCACAAAAAAAGGCTTTTTTATTGAAGTACTCAGTACTAGGAGTATTCAGCTCACTTCAACGTTTTTTTTCCCACCTTCATCACTTCAGAGTGACTCCAGAGTGCAAAAAGAACCAGCCTCATATGTTAGGTTGAAGCTAACGAAGACTGACGGCTAAGAGAAGACAAATTGTCCAGAAACGTCTGTTTCCAAACTCTCATCTGGTGTAAACCCATCACAAAGTAACGCAGGATGGGAAACGCTCAAGACGCCTATTTTTAGACCATGAAAGTGAGAATACTCCATCCAGGGGAAGTGTCACCTAGAATAACTGGTGTACAAGCTCGTGAGTCCATGGCTTGTCCTCTGCAAAGGACCTTATTTGGTCCCGGAAGGAAAAAGTTCTCTTCCAACATTCTTGTTTAGAATTTTTCACCTCTTCGTCTCACTCCAGCGTCTCCAGTGTCCAGCTTTGCATCATTCAGCAACCGTGAAGCTTGAACAATGAAATTAGGGTACAAAAAGCACATTTTAGGCAGAAGACATTTTTTTGATAACTGTAGACTAAGAAGTCTGTGTAGGTTCTCAGACAAAGAAGTTACAAATTAACTCCAAAGAGATTTTTTAAAAATGCTTTCACATTAAAACAGACCAATTTCAAAAACCCTCAGGAGTGTCGGTCCTGATCCTGCTGGACAGACCTGGAACAACACTCCCCTCTGTGCCTTTTGTTGAAGTTGGCGGTTGAGTGCATTGTTTGCAGCATCTTTTGTGTATTGGTGGATATCAAAGTCGTATTTGTTGTGTGTAGTTGCAGAGGAGTTTAGCAGAGAAGACAGAGACCCTGGAGGGTGTCCAGGCCTCGAGGATCAGCCTGGAGCACCAGCTGAAGGAGCTCGCCACAGCTAAGGTCTCAGACACCTCTCACAACGCCATCTTAACAACCCAACAAATTCAGTAGCGGAAAGAGCAAAAATTAATGATATAACAAATAATGTCAGAACCTTACAGATCTTGTTCTAATTTTTCCGCCTGAAAGACGAAGGATAGGAAAGGTGTGAATGCCTGTAAGAGGATCCAAAAAAGACAAGAAGGAAATATCTTTTTACCATTTTAAATACTTATTTAGAGGTCACATGATTCAATATTGCTTTTTTGTCATGTAATTGAGCGGCCAAAACTCACACATACAGTTATTTCTTCCAAGCCGGCGCTGAGTGACCTTCCTCCAGCTGTGATGCACAGTCGGCATAAACGAACATTATTCAACTACAAGTCGTCTTTTGTCTTTATACTGAATCCTGACTGTGGCGATTCCCTCTAACCGTGATGAGTGTGTCGCTGCAGAGTGCACTAGAGAGCCAGGTCTTTGACGAGAAAGACAAAGCCCAGCGGTTGCAAACGGAGCTGGATGTCAGCGAGCAGGTCCAGAAGGACTTCGTCAAGCTTTCTCAGACTCTTCAGGTACGCACAGTTTAATCTGTGGAGGAAGTTTGAAGTGGACCAAACGGGTATAGTGCCTCAGTCGACAGTTATGCAGGTTATCCTCCGGATTTATGAAGAGGGATCTGTTATTCTACTCCCCATAACCCCCATTTGAACCCTCCCCTCCCTAAAAACTGGCTTCTTCTGATCTGCCAAATTCTAGAAGCTTCTAGAAGCCTCTTCATCGAAAAACAGCATGATGCATAATGATGCAAACTATGGGTCGGCTAACAGAAGAACGTCGTCTCTGCGGTGCTCAGTAGAATGTTGTGTATTGGGATGCAATGATCAATCAAGCGCTATTAATCAGTCAACATGTGTCCGTGTGTCCAGGTACAGCTGGAGCGAATACGACAGGCGGACTCCTTGGATCGGATCAGATTAATCCTCAATGACACCAACTTGACTGACATCAACCAGCTTCCAGAGACATGATACCTCCACAGGAAAACTGCCTTCAGCTTCATTCCCCTCTCTCTGGATCACCGGCCCAATAACATGATTGATCTGACCCTCCTAAGCCCCTCCTCCCCATAACCACCGTGGACGAGTCCGGAGGGACGAGGACGGACCTGGCCCGGAGAGCTCGGGGCCTCTGGTGTACAGTCTTGGAGCACACGGTGGATAGAATAATGAAGAACACTACTAAAACCATGTAAATAACTCTGTGTCCGTGTGGACGAGGGAGGCCCTCTTGCTGTGGGTGTGTGTCTTGTTTCTCCTCTAGATTTGACTGTATTAGCTCAACCAAAAAGGTCCTTCGTCATCTAATGCACTTTCATCTGAGACTTCTCTCTCCAGGTCGATAGAAAGCTATTGGATGCGTAACTTCTCTCCTTCTGCTCCCCGATCAGTTGATAATCATCTCCTCCCTCCACTCGCTTGTTCTTCCCGTGTGTTTTTCCCCCGTCTGGCTTTGTCTGGGACATTTCCACCTTGTTTTTGTCACCCAAGACTCATTGAAGGAAATTCATGGAAAATACTTGCACATAACTGGCAGGGATGAAAAGCAGGCAGCGTGAGCAGGACCCTCCATCTCCAAGATGTCTGATGTATCTGTTTTGCTCCCTTTTTTAAAACTGCAGAAATACAGTAAGAAAGCATTCTTGTCCCAAGTGGCTGGTTTAATTTCTCAACTTTCTTTGGTAGGTTGTCAGGATTTAACTCCAGCGAGGAGTGAGGTGAATGAAGGACGAGCAGAGTTGCTTTCCTCTTGTCACTGTGCAACCAAACAAAACAGGTTTGTGATCAAAAATGTGGCGCCAAACGATTCTCACTGCACTCACAAAGATCTTCTCCTGCGATGCTGGTAGAATTGTCTTTTCAACAGTTCTGTATCTGAACCACGCGATTTTGTTTACAGATTCAAACGACTGGTTGTGTTGAGTCTGGTGGTTGTGACCTGCTCTGAGAAGGCTGCGTCACACGCCTGTCACGCGTCCCGCCCCGTCACACCTCTGTCATACGTCAGTCACACGTCAGTCACACGTCAGTCACATGTCCCGCCCCGTCACACCTCCCTCTCACGTCCCGCTCCACCGGTTCTTCTCAGCCGATTCAGCTGGTTGAATCTGAGACCGTCGGTGACAGAACACGGTGTGATTGAGTACTGAGTGAAGAAAGTCTTTGACTAAACTCTGTTCCTGTTTCGCCGTTTTGAGAGTACATCGATCCACCGACGTGGATTTATTTACAAGACGGACATCTGGGACGAAGACAGCAACATGTCTTGTGTATCCGCAGTCCTACATCTTCTAGTTCCCCGTCCTCATGAGCACATATTGCTACCAGCTGGAGGGAGTGTTGCCTTCCCAGCAGACCATCGGTGCTATCTGGCGTTCGGTTGTTGTCTTCGTGGTGTGTTCAGGTGCTTTTTGGCGAGGACACAGGGGACATGAAGGTTTTGTCTCAATAGTTCACAGCCCTAAGACAACGTCTCTGTTGGTAAGCCCCCCCCCCACCAGAGCTCAACAGCAATTCAAAGTTTTAGCTTTACAAATTAACACATTTGATGTGCATTGATATGTTTTTAATCAAATATTTGATTCTTTAATTCTTCTTAACTCTCAGTCAATCTGTTGGGTTTGATTGCACAATGAAGGCCACCGGTCACGCAGGAGTGTTTGTCGGTCTCGGCATCCAACACTTTCAGAGATCAGCTCCACTTGGAAGAGCTCTTCACTGTCACCAGCTGTCTTAAATTATAAGACAGGAGCAAATCAGCTCAGAGAGAAGTTTTCCTGTCGCTCGCGTGTCTCTATCACGAGGAGACGTCTCATCCACCGTCCTCTACTTCAGATTTAAACAAGAGAACAACTGTTGCACAGCTTAACAGTTCTCTAATGTTCCTTTTTAAAGGATTCACAAACTATAAGACACACGGATGGGCTGGACCTGCGGGGTGCTGGTGCTGATCTGTGCTTTCCAACGTGGCGGTGGCGGTCAGCCACATCCACCCTTTTTACAGTGAGACAACACACCAGAGCAGCGGTTCTCAACCTTTCTACCTTGGAGCGCCTCACACACACACACACACACACACACACACACACACACACACACACACACACCAGAAGAATACAGTGATTCCTTTCTAATGTCCACTGGCAAAAAATATGGCCTGCGAGTATTTCATTGTATTTTGTATTTTTATACATGTTACACTGTATACAAGGCAGCCTCACAAATATATTACTATCTTTTTAAAAAGTTGTATATACAGAATTTATATGAAATTACTTATCCAGTAAGAGTGTTGCGAGGATTTTATTTAACTAGTTTTAAGAGCTCCGGCTTCCCTCTGCACCTGTAAGTGGGAAGGGGCTGGAGGTTGGGAACCACCGCGCTCACGTGTGTTTCTGAAAACCTTTTGTGGCAAAAAAAAAATCTCACTGCTTCCCCCAAAACATGAATTTGATCTTCCAAGTCCTCACTACGGGGAGTCTTCAGCTCACGAAGATGTTTTTCCCTCCTGCATCACCTCTTAGTGAATCCAGGACGCATGAAGAACCAGCCACGTATATTTAGCTCGGAGCTAAGGCTAGCAGCAGCTCAACTGTCCAAACCCTCCAGGTCGTCTGGTGAAATCCAGGTCTCCTTGATCCAGACCTGTGATCACTTGGACTGGAGAGCAGAACTAACTAGAACACTTGTGGTTCTGCCCTACAGAACCGATGTGCAGTGTAATCTGGTGGCACATTCAGTAGAACCAAGTCATTAGCTTCAGGCGAACTAAACGTGGCTGACTCTCTCTGCATTGTGATGTCACTAAGAAGTGATGCAGGAGTGAAAAAAACCATCTTGGTGAGCTCCTGTTGGCGAGGAAGGCAAAATCAATTTTTTGGCAGAATTAAATGCAGCTAAACATTTCAGCACCGTGTCCTCATCGGGGGGCCGGTGCTCCCTCCTCCTCCGCGTGAGCGTTTCTGTGAGATACTTTGAGCTGACGATGTCGCTCCAGTGCTGCTCTCAGAAGCTAGCTTGGCCTCTGAGTACAGAAATTATATCTGAGGCGAGAATGCAGATCAGTTCTGATATGATGATGCGGTCGTGCAGTACTCTGCTAATTCTCACATTAGAACGCAGTAATTTACCACTTGTTCACTGCTACGGAACAAAACTTAACATTTATACTTTTAAAGAGGTCAGTAGGCTAGAAACCACTGGACTAAGCTGTGTTAGTCATGTGGTACGTGGATGATCTGATCTGCTCTGGATTGTTTGCTAACTACTGGAAGTCATCACCAGGTATTTGGACACCTGAGCTGCTCCCTGATTGGCTGCCCAGAGCCTGTTCCACTATCCCAGCGGCAAAGGCTCATTCTAGATGCAAGGAGGGAGGTTCCAGAAGTGTCTTGGAGGGTTGTCATGGTGAACAGTGATGACGGTTATTACTGTAAATCTGACGAGCGCTAGACTGAGGAATCTTCCAACTTTGACTCCGTTTGCACTGCCGACCATTTCCTGCATTACACGAGGGTGATGAATTATCTGTGTTAGAAAGATGCTAAATACTGTGCATGAAGCTGCCATATACTGCTTTATATGTCTCTGATGTAAATTCTCAAGGTCTCAGCTGACACCGGACGTACCAGTTCTGCTGTTTCCTTTCAGTGGTCTGTCTCAAATCCAGGCAGTGTGAAAGAGAACCAGAGCAAAGCTGGTAGGTTTGGCGTCACAGAAGCGCTGTCCATAAAGCAGCAGCAGCCCTGTGAGTGAAACACCACTCTCTGTTTCCTCCTAATGGAATCAAATGAACTCAACTATCTCAATCGGCCAGTTAGAGGGTGGCTTCATACACTCATCGCTAGCAGAGTTCATTACATTTGACTAGTTCTCACACAACTTGACAAGTTAGTGAAACGTAGTTCTTCAGCAGAAAGCTCCAAATAACAATTTCTATGTTCAGTAGGTCACCAGATTATTTTCATGATTCATTAAATCTTGCTGTTAATTAAATGACAGAGACAAATGAAAAGAGACCAGCACAACAAATGTATCTAAATTATGCTGCAAGCAGGTAGAGACCCTTCTCTCCTCTGTGCTGCATTATGGAGCTGAGACCCAGGCTAGTTAGCTTAGCACAGTGACTGGTAGTGGGTGGGAAGTGTTAGCGTAGCTCCGTCTCTGCCTGCATTAATATCAGGAGGGTTGTGTGTAGCCTTGGTGATGAATACCAGTTTAACATGAGGAGACGTTGTAGTGGTAGAATCAGACACGTAGCAGGAACTACTTTCCTGACTGGGCGCAGTGATTTGACGCAGCACCTCCAAAGCTCCACTGGAACTTGGGTCAACAGAACCAAAGGTTTGTTGAGGACTAGAAGAGCGACTGCTGCTACTGATGATGAGGAGGAGGAGGAGGATTCCTGCTGGACACACCAGCATCCTGGACCAGAGCTAGTTGATGCTAACACTTCCACCCACTACCAGCCATTGGGCTAAGCTAACTAGCCTGGACCAGAGCTAGCTGATGCTAACACTTCCACCCACTACCAGCCATTGGGCTAAGCTAACTAGCCTGGACCAGAGCTAGCTGATGCTAACACTTCCCACCCACTACCAGCCATTGGGCTAAGCTAACTAGCCTGGACCTGAGCTAGCTGATGCTAACACTTCCCACCCACTACCAGCCATTGTGCTAAGCTAACTAGCCTGGACCTGAGCTAGCTGATGCTAACACTTCCCACCCACTACCAGCCATTGTGCTAAGCTAACTAGCCTGGACCTGAGCTAGCTGATGCTAACACTTCCCACCCACTACCAGCCATTGGGCTAAGCTAACTAGCCTGGGTCTCTGCGCTTGTCTGACTCTGAAGACGATGGATGTGTGTATTCCTCTGAAATGTGGCATGTTCTGTTTTTATGTGACTCTGTTGTCTTCATTCTGTAGCAAAGATGTGTGGATACAAACAGATGGACAGTTTGGTTTCATGATTTGAATTAATCTCTATTAAATGAACAAAACACAAAACCCACGTACGGTCCAGCAGCATCGCACAGTTAAAGATCACGTTTCGTTGACCAGGTTGCAAATGTCTCTGCTGACCAAGTGTGGAGTGGCTGTGTGAGAGGTGGTGTGGATGGTGAGGGCGAGCCAGTCGGGGTCGCACCGACAGAAACTGTGTGACTGACAGCTGATTGGTTGCACTCATGTGGTCGGCCTCATGTGGAAGCCAGCGTTTTACCGGGCCGGTGCGTCACTGCAGGATTCAGGACATCATTTTCTCTGGAGGCCTTTTCACTTTGGCTCTGTGTTTTCATTTGAGTTGTGACATTTAAATGCCCTCAGTGTTTATTCACATCACAAACTCATGACCTCACCTGTCGTCACAAATTTGTCGTGGTTAAGCTCATTTGGTTTATCTTATTTAACAATGTATCTAATTAAAATAGCTTATTTGCAAAATGTCTTGAATCCCAGAAGGGTTCAGGTTCGAGGGAGGTGTCAGAGGGAATCGTGCTGCTCTGTAGCAGACGCACAGATCTGGAGGCTCACGTCCTGATTTGTGTGTTTTAATTATTCTGCGTAATCGTGTTAATCAAGGAGTTTCATTTGTGGAAATTGGCCTCTTGGTCCGGTGCTCACGGGGCCGCTCGTCCCAAAATCAGTCAAACATTTTTTCCTCTTTCCTGCAGTCGTGAGGACCCACCCAGATGGTTTTGGTGCAAGTAGCTGACTTCTGTAGATTCCAGCTCCAGAGATGTTTGTCCCCTCTTGAATTGAAGATTAGATTAGATTGATTAGATTAGATTAGATTAGATTGATTAGATTAGATTAGATTGATTAGATTAGATTAGATTGATTAGATTAGATTAGATTGATTAGATTAGATTAGATTGATTATTTTGACTCTAAGAAAAGAGAACTTGTAACAGAGTGTCTGTGATGAGGTGTTGCGTGGAGGAATTGTTGTCCTCCATCTTGAGTAACGGGGCCCTGATTTGTTGAAAAGGAAGATTTCTTTTAATTTTGCCCCTCCAATATATTTCATGTGATGTAAAGTAATTTATTACTTCAGATTCAAACTGTGTAACGAAACACAGAATGTATGATTTATTTATAGAACACAGGATTAAACACCCTGATCTTCATTAGGGGCCAAATGAGTTAAAATACAGGGTTGTTTTTGAATGATGCAATGTTTTGGGATCCTTTCAGGATTTAGTTGCAGATCCTGTCCAGATTCTTGTATCGTCAGCAATGACTGAAAATAATTCGTGTTCCCAGTACATTGGTCTTTGAGCCAGACTGGAGATGTGTTTCTGATGATTCACGCATCAGTCGCCGGCAACGTTGGGTTGTTTATTTTAACCCATTTAATATTGATGTTGTCAGTGTTGTCTTTCGTCGCTGTCGCCGTGGTCATCCTCCTCTTATCCTGTTGGTCCGGGTCGTGGGGGCAGCAGCCTCAGCAAGGAAGCCCAGACTGTCCTCTCCCAGCCACTTCCACCAGCTCTTCTGGGAATCCTGAGACGTTCCCAGGCCAGCCCAGAGATATAATCCCTCCAGTGGGTCGGCCTTGGGGCCTCCTCCTGGTCGGACATGCCTGGAACACCTCCTGAGGGAGGCGTCCTCAGCAGATACCTGAACCACCTCCACTGACTCCTCTACCTGGAGGAGCAGCAGCTCTACTCTGAGTCCCTCCTGAAGGACGGAGCTTAGTGTGCACAGGAGGAAACTCATTTCAGCCGCTTGGATTCAGGATCTTGTTCTTTCAGTCATTACCCAGAGTTCATGACCACAGGTGAGGGTTGGAACGTAGATTGACAGGTAAATCGAGAGCCTCTCCTTCTGGCTAAGCTCCCTCTTCACCACAATGGACTGGTTTAGCACCCCCATCACTGCAGACGACGCCCCAATCCACCTGTCAATCTCCCGCTCCATCCTACCCTCACTCGTGAACAAGACCCTGAGATACTTAAACTCCTCCACCTGAGGTCGGACCCCCCCCCCCCCCCCCCCGACCTGGAGTGGACAAACCACCCTTTTCCAGCTGAGGACCAGGGCCTCAGACTTGGAGGTGCTGATTCTCATCCCAGCCACTTCACATCCAGCTGCCAACTGTCCCAGCAAGAGCTGGAGGTCGTGGCCTGATGGAGCAAAGAGGACCACATCGTCTACAAAAAGCAGAACGACACCCTCCCGCCACCAAACTCGACCCCTCCACCACCCGGCTGCACCTAGAAATTCTATCCATTAAAGTTATGAACAGAACCGGTGACAAAGGGCAGCCTTGGCGGAGTCCAATCTCACTGGGAACAAGTCCGACTTGCTGCCGGCAACGCGGACCAGACTCTCACTCCTGGTAGAGACTTTTGTAAGGGGCCATCCACCCCATACTCCCGGAGTACCCCCACAGGGAACACTGTCACAAGCCTTCTCCAGGTCCACAAAGCACGTGTGGACTGGTTGGGCAAACTCCCATGCCCCCTCCAGCACCCTAGCGAGGTTGAAGCGCTGATCCACGGTTCCACGGCCGGGACGAAAACCACACTGCTCCTCCTCAATCTGAGGTTCAACTATCGCCCTGACCCTCCTCTCCAGTACCCTGGCGTAGACCTTACCAGGGAAGCTGAGGAGTGTGATCCCCCGATAGTTGGAACACACCCTCTGGTCCCCTTTCTTAAAGATGGGGACCACCACCCCGGTCCGCCACTCCAAAGGCACCGCCCCTGATGTCCACGCAATGTTGCAGAGACGTGTCAACCAGGACAGCCCCACAACATCCAGAGCCTTGAGAGTTTTGTCTTTCATTCTATTTTATTGTGAGGATCCAAAATTTGTCATCTCTGTTTTGTCCTCTTACTTTTTCCTCCAGGTCAAACCTTTAAAAAACAAAGTTACACGTTTTGTAATCGTTCCAAAATGTAATTGAATGAAAACGTTGACGCCAGACGAGGTTTAAAAGCTGTTTCAGGACCTGCAGTTTGCACTCACGAGACCTTGGAGACAGAGACGACGTGGAGTCGTGTGGGCCAGGGCTGCAGCCGCTGGTTGAGCCCCAGTGCGTTCTACAAAACCTGCGGCGTGTCATCAGCATACAGAGGCATGAGGGGCCCACCGAAGGGTGAATACCATGGATTTAAGATCTGTACTACAAAGTACTACCTACTGACACTGTCTTGAGCTTCCAACCTCTTCCACCCCCCCATGTTGTAGTCTCACTGCATCAAAGGAGGATTTGTAAGATATTCTGTAAAATAGCTGGCAACTGTGGGAGGAAGTGATTTTTATAGTTCCCTTCAGTTCACCAGGAGGTTTGCTCAGATTGAGAAAATGAATGATTTAAAATCCTGGTGCTGCTGGAGGAGGCTCCAGACCTGAAGAGGCTCCACCTGCTCACGTCCCCGTCTGTCCATCAGTCTCTCCTCCTTTCTCTCCCTCTTTATCTCTGTCCCTCTCTTTCCTTCTGTCTCTCTGTCTTCCTCCATTCTCTGTCTTTGTCTCTGTCCATCAGTCTCTCCTCCTGTCTCTCTCTCTGTCTCTCTCTTTCCTTCTGTCTCTCTGTCTTCCTCCATTCTCTGTCTTTGTCTCCGTCCATCAGTCTCTCCTCCTTTCTCTCTCTCTTTATCTCTGTCCCTCTCTTTCCTTCTGTCTCTCTGTCTTCCTCCATTCTCTGTCTTTGTCTCTGTCCTGCTCTCCTGCTCTCTCTCCGTCCCCACTGATCCTGGATCTGCTCCACCTTCCTGCTGGTAAAGGAAGGTTCTGGTGGCTGCTGTTGCAGGATGTGCTGCTGATGGAGAATTGTTGGGTGGAGGTTCATTGAAGGAGGGAGGTGCTGGACCTGCTCTACTTGGACAGTCAGGACAGAACTTTGGTTGGGGTTTGGTGCTGTATAACCATAACTGACTTGACTTTAAGCTTTAAAGTCAAGTCAGTTATGGTTGTACACCTTCAAGTTTAAGGTGATGCTCTGTGAGTAGCTTTGCTCCAGACTTCTGTTTGAATCCAGCAATCATGCAGAACCTCCTAATAACCCTGAATCAAGACCATATCAACTACTAATTCTGTTCAGTTTTTTCTATGGTTGTCGTTGTGGAATGCCTCCACGCGTGTAGTGTTGTGTAATCTATCATAAACCATATCAAAGACGCTGTCCAGTCGAATGAGGAGCTTTACCGGCCGGCCTGCAGGGGGCAGCGGTGAGCTCCTTGGTGCAGCAGCACCGACGAAGAAGACTATTGGACGACTGAGGGTGGAAAAAAAAAGGAACTCGTCCTGTCTTCAACAACATAATGGAGCTAAAATGGTCGAATACCATTTGCTGGCGGGTTTTATTGACTGGATTTACTCTCTATATGCTATTAGGTGAGTGCTGGCGTCCAAGCGGGGTCAAATTCTAACTCGGGGATGTTTTATTTTGAGCCGCAGCGTGATTTATCTGAGGTGGGACTTCAGGTTAGCTAGCTAGCGATGTTATCTGGCATCCCTTGTTCAGAGACCTCTACGAACCTCCGGCAACCATCCGCTGATTAATGCAGCTTCGCTCGCGTGGCTACGGACGGAATTCAGCACGACTGAAAACGGAACCTTCGACCCGAACTGGCCCGGTCTGTCCCGCCGTCTGAGTAAGAGCTGGTTCTGAGAGGGCGGTAGCCGCTCCGAGGGAGATACCAGACCGGGAAACAAAGCTCCCTCGTACACATTTCCCAGGCTGAAGCCGGGCTGGGTGTGGTGGGTTTATGGCGAATTGGAGACTGTTTGTGAAGACGGATTTCATTTTCACGGCTGTGCGACCGGGCAGGTACTCGGGGCGACGCTCCCGTCAACGGTGACCCCTCCAGGAAGCGACGTGTCTCCTGGTGTTCGCCAGTGCCCGGGCTACCAGCTCCCGCACCGCCGATGTCCCTGACTTACAGGCCAGTCGCCAGATCCCGCTTCCTCCAGCCAACGTCTCCGTGACTCAGGAGAAGATACGCCAGTGTTGGTCTGATGGCGTCCATGTTGCTGCCTGTCATGAAGACATAATGCAGTAAACGTGGGATTCACTGGCGTCCCCGAATGTTTGGGAGCACCGTCACGTTTTCGTGTTTCTCAGTACAAAATGTCAGTAATCTTAACGCGTTGTTCTGCAGATATTAACTCGGGTAAATGTTTGCTGTCAGCTAAACCCGCTCGAGGTTTGGGCCAAACAAACATCAGCTACAAGATCGTGAGCATCGCTAGTTTCTGCACTGGTCCAGAAGACCTGGATGTATCTGGTACCTCTGGAACTTGCCTTCTGTCAGCTGGTTCCGGGTCCAGTGTACAGTGCCAAGCTGCTGTGTGGCATTTTCATGCCATCATACATTTAATTACTGTCGTACGTCTGGTGCAGAGGGAGATGTTGGCAAGACACATTCAGAACTTTGTAGCTACAGAAAATGTTCCTTCTTTCTTTTTGCCTTAACAATGTCGATGGCCACATGGGAAGTGTAACATGTTTTTTTGTCCCATCAACATCGTCTTGAGATTCATGCAAACACCAAAATACATGTTCAGTACTGTGAATGAATACTGCAAGTACCTCAAGCGAATGTTGTAAAGATTCAACGTTAGACGCTGAGTTTAGACTCAGCGAAACATAAATGCCATTAAGAACAATAAACAGCCTTTTCTAGAGGTTCAGCGATGAGGACGGGTGCTGTGGACGGCTGGTTCCATTTGCTCGGATATCAGAGTCGTACATGCGTCCGGGTTCTGCAGGAATGTACTTATTTTGGTAGGTTAATGATTTGGGGACAGTTGCTTCTATGTCCCTATTCAGCTTGTAAACCCATCTGGAGTGGTTGTATTTGGGTGAGACATATTTGTGATAGTAAAGTTGTGATGAAGGAGGAAGGGATGAGTCGTCTGTCATTGTTCGGCTTGTCCTGTTTTTCTCATCTGTGGATTCATGGTTGGAAGTAAATGAATCGGTGGTTCCTTCAGCTCTTGGTGATGTGGTGAAGATCTGATGCTTCACCCGTCAGCTGACTGATGGAAGATAAGCTTGGAACAACTATCAGTGTATTGTTAGGAGTCATTTTGCCTCTAAATGTGAATATTTTCCTGCTTTGTTGTGACAGCAGGTTCTAGAAATATATCTAATCCAGTCGAACTGGTTCCCAAGACAACCGGTCCCTGGCGATGGTGAGGATTCACACTTTCAGTCAAATGAACAACTGGGCCATAAATCAGGGATGGCAGTGATTGGCTTCAGTGTCAAGTGCTGCTTCCTCCTTCAACACCAGTAAGTGTGCGGTGTCTTGATGTTCCTCATGTGTATTCCTTCGTTTATTACCAGTCCCCAAACCTACGCTGGCCATCGACATCCACGCCGACGCTGAGGTGATGATGGAGAACGGCACCTCAGGAGTGCTGCGATGCACCTTCAGGTCCAGCGAAGTGGTCAGCAGCTCCACCACAGTGACCTGGAGCTTCCAGTCCAGTCAGCCTGACAATCAGTTCTCCAAAGCTCCGTACGTGGTGAGTGTCCTGCCGCATCCTCCCTGGAAGGTCGCGGTCGTAGCTGCTGACACGCCAGCTGGAGCTCCTCCTGAGGAGGTGGTGCTGTCAGTGTCACGCTGTCGTGCTGTAGCACACTCCAAGTATGCATGTCGATCTTTGGAAACTTCTGCACTTGAGCCTGTAGTGATTTCACATCTACCAGGCCTGGATGATAACCTGGGCACGTCGTCAGTGTGGTAGCCGCTCGTCTGTCCACCCTGTTGGTCATCATCTGTTCTCTATGATGAGGAAACGTGGTAAATGGGAGTGTTAGGGTCTTTTCCAATTGTTATGTAAGTTCAAGTTCATTTTGTTCAACTTCACAATGTTTCCATGTTTTTCAACATTTACAAATGTGAATATGGATATATATTCTATGTATGTGTCAACTATGGTGAACTGTGTATTTCTCATCTCAGACACAAACTTGAACAATATGCTTGTGCAAACTTGAAGTACTACGACCGGTCCTACTGTGGTACTCAGGCTGGTACTGCAGCTTCTGCTGCCGACACAAGTTTCCCTGATGAGCGCTGTGGATTCAGTTTGACTGATCCTGCAGTTGCTGCATGTTTTCTGATATCAGAGGCAAGATTAATTTTTACGTAATTATTCTCGTTTTCATTGAAAAGCTCATCAAATTGATGATGTTAATGTTTTGTGTGTGTGTTTTTCAAGAATATGACTTGTAGCCAGGCCGCCATCGCACCTTCCTGCGATTTGATTGTTGTAGCAGCTCACATTGGGATGTTGATCAAAGTCAGTTACTTGCTTATTCCTTATTGTGATTGTAATCGTTGAAGTGAAGACACACACACACACACACACACACACACACACACGAGGCAGCAGCTGGAGCTTGTTCTGTGTTGATGCAGCCTGTCAGTGGGTTTAGGGCTGCAGGTTTGGGGTACGGGTCAGGCTGGCTGTGGGCTCCTGCACACATCATGCCCCCCCCCCCGGGGGTGAGGTCCTGGTTGGCATACTTAGACTCGAGTGCTGCTTGAGACCTGGGACTAACATGTTGATCGTGGAGCTCGCATGGAAGGTTCTGGAAGGATTTGATAGCGCAGTTTTCTTCCTGTCACTGTGGTCCGTGAAAGTGGTATCAGAGCGGAAGCTCCAGTCCAGGAAGTGTCTCGGGACAATAAAGACTGTCCTTCCTCTGGCGTGCATCTGCGCAGCTGAGGCAGCTGAAGTCACCAGACCACAGAATCTCTGCCTCATGTGTCAACCAGAACCAGATTGGTGCTGAAGCAGCTTCAATCCAGTGTTTTTAATTTAATCCTGGCACCCAGCCTCAGCGCAGCTCACTAGGTGTGGAAGAAAGAAGAAACCCCAAAATTTTCCAACCAAATGGAAGCTGAGCTGGTTATTGATCCAGGCTGCTGACGCTTGTTAGCTCCTCACGTCACTGTTGTCTCTGACTACAGGGGAGGGGTTGGTGGGCTTCAGCTGCAGGACTGAGGTGACTGTCGAACTCTAAACAAATGTTTGACAGGAAACAGGAAACCGACACAGGGTTCCGAATGTAGCTCCGCTCCAGTCTGCCTCAGAGCAGCTGGCTGCGATGATTCCAGCGTTGCTCACTGACGGAGGGATTGGACTCTCTCCCCCTCTGTGCTTCTGTAGCTGTGTGACAAAGCCACGTGCTAAGTGCACAGTCTGGATATGGACAGAGTTCTTGCTCATTTCAGATTTTCCTCCTGATTTGACACTTGGATGCGAATTTGATTTATTTTTCAATTCTACCAGAACTATGAGCAGATATTTCAATAGATTATGTTTTTTGGACACCAGACTGCCTGTACCAGTTGAATAACAGACAAAAGTTCATTGAAGATGGCACCTTGTACTCAGAAACTGTCCTTACAAAACCCTGGACTGCATCTGAAAGTGGTTAATAATGCACACTACATGAAAAAATATGTCCCTTTGAGTTAAACTAAACTTTCAACTGCAACTTTCAGCCATTCCTCAACATGCAGCGACTCCTCGCACAGACGCTGCTGAATGATGCTTTATTTGGCCTTGATGTATAAAATCCAGAATCCAGTACTTGTTGACAGCGGACTGTTTCCTTCCTGTTGCAGATTTTCTACTTTTCCAATGGGAAAGGATTCCCAGGACAACTGGAGTTCAAGGACAGAGTTCAGTTTATTGGAGACATCAACAAGAAAGACGTGTCAATACAGCTGAGCCCAGCCCAGTTCAGTGACAACGGAACCTTCTTCTGTGACGTGAGGAACCCCCCAGATGTCACAGGAACGCCAGCTCGAACAGAGCTCAGGGTGGTTCTAAAAGGTGAATGTTACCCTGATGGAACTCTGCTCATTTCCTTCATGATGGGTAATGTGTTCTGTCTGTGGTGGAATTCAGCCTGGCGTGTGGTGCGGCCCTGGGTAGTGGGCTTTAGTTCCCTTCTCCTGCGTATGTGTCCAACCGAAAATTGAGAGCTTCGGCATTTGGCGAGATGGAAGGCTCCTGGTGCTCTGTTCCCACTGACAGGAAAGCCCTGTGTAGTTTCCTTGGTGTGGCTGGTTGCTACCGCAGCTTCTGCTGTAACTTTTCCTCTGTAGTCCATCCCTGAACCAATCTACTAAGAGCCAAGGTTAAATCTGTCTGGACACCAGAGTGGCAGCACGTGTCTGAGAGCGTGAAGTCTCTCCTCTCTCATGCTCCTGTGCTCGCTGCACACTAGGTTGGGTGTGTGTCACTTCCCTCTTCCCCACCGCGAGCTGGGTTTGTACCAGCACGTGCAGCTGAATCCTTTCTGAAATGTTCCTGCTGCTTCTTGCTGTGAGCAAGACGATGACCTGCACCCACTCACTGGTGCACGCGCTGAGTGGACGGTCTCAGGTACCTGCAGCCTCCTTCCTGCTGCTGAATCTGGTTTATGTGAGGATGGGAATCAAGATTAGGCTCCGTTTCAGAACCGGTACCCAGCTGTCTGATACCTGAGACTCATCAGTTCCGCAGAGGTGGCTGTGTCACGTCCCACGCAGCGCGCCTGCTCCTGACTGTTCATATGATTTCACGTGAACACGAGAGAACGTCACTCAGGCCGAGCACATGAACTGAAATCTGAAACAGTTCAGTTCTCTTTCCTTGAGCCCGGTGACCACAGGAAGACGAGTCTCGCCATCCGTCTGTCTGAGTACATGCAGACGCTTGGAGCGCCGCATGTTCTGCAGTCAGCGTTTCCTCCTTGTCCCTTGTTTCTGTGACTTTTCCAAGTGCGAGTGGAGAAATATGACCGTCTGCACTGCTGTTCACCAGGAAATAAGGAATTCATTTAAAAGTCCCATAAATCAAAAATACAGTTTCCAGTTGTAGCTCTGTGTCCCTGAGTTGATTGTTGATTTATCTCCTAATGTGTTAGTCAGAACCAGAGGATTTTTTAAAGCCGTAATCCCAACTTTTGAGACTCATCCGGTTCTTGGGGCGTGTCTCTCCAATTCTCCATCGCATAAACCCTCTCCCTCCCCTCCACCACACGATGCACTGCTGGAAACCTTGCGTCGCTGCGTGTGTGACTCTTCATAACTCCTCCATTATTCCAGCTGCAGTGATTTTTCAGTCCCTCCCAACCGTCCCCAGCTAAACCAGTTAGCGACACTGTTTACAAATGGGCAGCACTTTCTTACGTGCATCTCCAAGAAGCCACATAACCACATGATTAACATCAATAAAGTCAAGTGACGTGTTGACCAATGTTGCAATGAGTCAGCTTAGTCAGGTAAATGAGGGAGGTTGTGAGGTCGTGGCGGTGTGTCTGGAGGGTAGCGGCGTCTCTGAGGGAGCAGGAACGCTGCGGAGGGAAAAGCCCTTCCACTCCACTGAATTCTTGTTGTTTGCTCTCAGCTTCTTGTAGCCCACATCTGCATGTGGGGGCTTGTAATCTTTTGGCTCGTGAGTTCTCCACCTTCAAGGTGGGAGTATTTTCTGTACCTCAACGTTTGTATCCAGGAAACGGTTCAGGAGTCGTGCTCGCTAGCACTCCCAGCTGTGAGTGGATTTTAGTGGTGGAGGTGCGTCAAGGGTTCAAATCAACAAATCTTTGATTTCAAGACGACCAGCGAATGATACGATAAACGTAAACTGAGAAATTCACTTCGATGTAGGTGATGGTGAGCCTGCATGACCTTTAAGACTTGTTGCAGATATTGGGGGCGGGGGGGGTGAAGGGTTCATGTAGCATTCAAATAAAGAAAAATGTGTACGAATAAAGAAATAATAGTCAAATACATAAAAGTATGCACCATCTGGGACAATGTAAAGCAGAACCATGGAACAGAAATACGTACAGATCCGATCCGGACGTGTGCCTCAGACTTGTGTACTGCGTGTAACCACACTGTGTACTTGTCCATACAAGAAACTCTCTGACTGCTGTTTCTGCTGTCCGTCCCAGAGTCTCTCCCTCACAGCAACACTGCCATCATCGTGGGAGCGGTGTGCGGCGTTTTATTCCTGCTGGTGCTCATCGCTGCAGCTGCCTGCATTGTCATGAGGGTCCTGCACAGCCGCCATGAATATGAAGGGTGAGTGTCGTGACTGCACACACCAGCCACACCAACCTCTCCTGATCAAATGTTGGTTTACTGGGCGAACGTCTGTCAGCAGTGCAGACTTGAGCCGTTTGTTTTTCTCTCATGTTCGCCTCGGTTCAAATCCGAGACGCATTTGGACTTTTTTAAAGACACACAACCACCAACAAGTTTATCTGTACGTGTGAAAGGTTGTCTAGACAACTGTAGATGTTTGGTTTGGTGTGTGGATCACCTTGATGTTGCATTCATGTGCAACACGTAAACTCTGGAATCAGAATGAGCTTGTGAGGGAGAGCGAGTGAGGCTTCACTTCCTAAACTCAGAGATGTGATATGAAGGAAAAGTTGTTAAAAATGCCACATTTAATTAAAAATCTCTTTCTTTGCTTTAATATTTTCATAGTGAAATTTGTCACTGCAGCATTTAATCACATAGAAAGAAAAATATAGACTCCAAATTCATATAAATCAGATATCTTATATAGAATTGTTCATATAAAACAATCTAATTCTTGTTGTTGTTTTCAAAATTTGAGGCAAACATTCGCTAACAGATCAACCCTAGGAAATGCCTGACCCTGTCAGTGAAGGTTCTCAGTCCTCCAGGTCCTGGCTCTTCTTCAGTTTTGAGTGGTAGTCACCTGGACTGGTTCAGGTTTCCTCATCAAGAGGGTTCTTCAGTTCTGGTCTCTGGTGGGGAGCTGCAGGCGTCTATAACTCTGATCTGACGACCCTGGAGAAGGCCACGCCCCCTCAGAGTTATAATAGCCTGCAGTTCCCCACCAGAGACGAGAAGAACCCTCCTGAGGGGAGGAGAACCGGAACCAGTCCAGGGTTATGACGTCTCAGAACTAAACACACGCGGTCTGTGAGAGTCGTCGCTGCAGGGGAACGACAGTATCGACACTTGGCTTTAGAAAAGGTGGAATAAATCATTTGATCATATTTAGAAGAAATAAACCTCGGGTCAGTGAAGGCATCCCAGTCCGGAGCGAACGCTGCCTGAAGCTGCAGCGCCCGACCTCAGAGCTTCCAAGAGGTCACTGAGGTGTTCTGAGGTCGTGCAGGTATATTTGTGATAATTCCGCTGGCAGCGTTCAGCAGCAACCACGTCCAAGTTTCACCGGTGGACTCGACGTCCCGTGGGATCGATCAGATTCTGATGTTTTCCTCTGGAGTTTTTCTCCACAGACTGTAACCCTCTAACGCTGGGATCTCTGTCTCTGTTCACCTGGGAAGGAAAAGCCTTCAGCTGCTTGTTGGGCTGCGTGTATGATATATTTAGCACTAATCATTAACATGTTGGTGACAGACGTCGCCACAAACTAGACCCAGTGTCCTCTGTGTGCTTGAGGTAGTTTGATCATGTCTGCCTCATATTTTCCATCCACTCTACTGTCCCTCATCAGCTTCCTGTCCCAGTGAGACGTTTACTGACTGAATCACCGTCATGAGGGTTGTCTTGGATATGGGATGTAGCATGAAGCCCTTCTTGAAGTACGAATAAGAGGCTGCTGTGCTGGTTTGAGCCTGTGAGCTTAAGTCCTGGTGATCGTTGGGGTTGCTGTTTGCACTGGTGCCAGTCCCTGTCCTCCATTACAGCGACTAACGTCACAGGGGTGCTGTCTGTGAGCTTGTTAAAGGAACACGCCTACTTTTAAGAGTTGGGCTTATTTGTCATCCTCTCCAGAGCCAGAAAATACGATAGAGACACTTCTCTCCTCTGAGCTGCATTAGGGAGCTGAGAGCCACACTAGTTAGCTTAGCACAACGGCTGGTAGTGGGTGGGAAGTGTTAGCATCAGCTAACTTCCCACCCACTACCAGCCATTGTGCGAAGCTACTTAGCCTGGACCTGAGCTAGCTGTTGCTAACACTTCCCACCCACTACCAGCCGTCGTGCTAAGCTAACTAGTGTGGCTCTCAGCTCCCTAATGCAGCTCAGAGGAGAGAAGGGTCTCTATCTTCTTTGCCGGCCCAGGAGAGGATGACAAACAAACGTGTTTCCCAAAAAGCTGGCGTGTTGCTTCATCATGTTGTCGAGTCATTGTCCGTCCCGCTACTCATGCTGCTCTTCTGTCCTGCTCACCTAAAGTCTGTTTGTGTCAAGCATGTCTCTTCATCACTAGCTTCCTGTCAGCAGCCATCTTTAGTCTTTTAGGTCTTTCCAGTGTTCAGTCACTGAATGTTAGAACAGAAACACTCAAATGCTCTTAATCTGGCTGAAGCAGTGGAATTGGAGTTTCCCAGGTAAGAGTTGGTCTCCCCGACCAGGTCGCTGCCTCGCTCCTCTTCATGCTGTTACAGTGTCTTTGCTGGAGGTGCACTGAAGACTGTCAGCTTTAACAGTTGCCAGCGGGCGGACTTGATTAAGTTGTGCAAATATTCATCCCTTCACTCATTTTATTCTGCTTGAAATGCGTCATTTTCTACCTGACATCAATTTGAACACTTGTAAAGGAAATTATGTGAAGCTACAAAACAGGCTGGGTATTTTTCCTCTGGCAGAATTGATTTTATGCATTCAGAATCAGTGACTAAAAGGAAAACTACTGTTTCTTAAACCACTGGTTTGTTCTCGTCGTGATCCAGTCAGGTCGAGTTTGACTGTTGGGTTTTATTGTGCCGTATTTCCAAGTTCCAGGATCTCCTGAGGAGTGCGGCTGCAGCTCGTTATTCATGTCTTGGCTGAGTCATTTCACATAAAAGGAACCGATCAAAGATGAGCTCGAGCTGCACTCTGCAGGTCCCAGACCTCCAACAGAACCGGTCTGTGGATGTTTTAGTTTGTTTCTGTGACGGATCCCGCCACACCAGGTGTGGTACAAGTGGGCCGGAGAGTTCAGCAAACCAGAATGAACCAATCACGACAAAATACATCACACGAATGTCGAGGAAAGTAAATCATGCAGGCGGGTCTTAAACAAGGAATCGGCAGAGTCTGACGCTGCACTGGCTGCCGAGGACACTGCTCCGCCTCTCACGGGCACCTGGAGACGTACCTGGAGCGAAGCTTCCAAGATCCCACATGAAACAAAGCAGTAGTTTTCCTTTTTTAGTTTTAAAACTCTTTATCACGTGATTTGAATGTTTTATTTTTACCCTGGTGCACTTTTTCCCTGTCAAACTTCTTTGTTGTGCACATCACCAGAAAGGTTCAGTGGTTCGCTTGAATCGTGCGAGGCTGAGCGTCCTCATCACCAGTGACACGTGGCTGTCAATCATCAGTGCACCTCTGGTTTCCTCCCGGCGGCGCTGCTGGGAGCTGCGGTTCACTTGCATCCCATGTCTCATGTGCTCATCTCTCAACCTTTATTTTTGTCTTGTGTCCCATTATTTCCTTGTCTCCATTTGACTGTCCAACAATGGTGGTTGGACACCATGGCAAACCGTAACCCTAAACTAGATGTACGTCCTTGGAAAGCATGAACTCTCAGGCTCCACAGCCACGAAAGAAGGTGGAGTCCAGCCTGGAGGGCTCCAGGTGTACCAGTCCCTCGGGTCCACTTCAGGTAGGAGCTGGGGGACCAGGAAAGCCACTGGCTGGCGCCTCGTCACTGAGACACGTGTGTTTGTGATGTTTACCAGAGTAGACCTGAAAGAGCTGTCTGTACTACGCACTTGTGCAGTATTTTACTCATTCACTCATCAAATTCTACAAAGTACAGTTTTTGAATGAGGAGGTGAGGTAAGAGGCCCTGCCAGACCTTCCGTAGAGAACTTAACCAAGTTAGAAAATATAAAGTGAAAAATTTGCTTTTAAAAAACATGGATGCAAAGCAACACAACTCGTCAAAAATGAAGAAATGAAGTAAAAAGCTCATTTTAGTCAGAGCAGTTTCCTGTGAGAGCGCCACTCTCGAGGACGCACAGGCGGAGGAGTCGACATGTCACCGCGTGAGCACAGCCTGCTGATAGTGATGCGCCGGATATTGGCGAGGTTCCCTCAGTCTCCGAGTCTCAGGACGTTTTTGCCACCGGGGCTCCTGGACTGGGGTTCTTCTGGCCGACGTTTCAACTGTGATGTGATTTGTGATGTTAGATTTCTGGAGTCTGTCACCTTGATGTGTAGGCAGCACATCACACGTAGATTCACCTTCCCGCCGCCGTGTCAGAGGCTCCGGCACTGTCCCCCGTGGCGATTCGTTAGTTGGTTTACCAGGTGACCCATCAGGACAGCTCGCCATGGATCACCTGGTCACGGTTTACCTGCGTGTACGTGGCAGTGAGTCCCAGTATGTCACCTCCAAAACTCCTGGTCAAACACCACCACGCTCATTTACAAGCTCTGAATGGCGTCCATCAGCACACGTTGAACCGCCTGTTGAGTAGAAAGTGAAGCCGTCTCTTGAGATGTCCGTCTTCGTCTCTGGCTGTGATCTGATGTTGTCCTCTGTCCTGGGCCTCTGCTCGCTGTGTTCCAGGGCCCGGTGATATACGCCCAGCTGGACCACTCGGGCAGCAAAAACTCGTTCCATAAGATGGAGCCGGTGGTGTACGCTGACATCCGCAAAAACTGAAGAGGGACAGGGGACCAAACTCAAGAATCAACCACAGTAAAGTATCAGACCTCTGCATCAGCTGTTCGTGGGAAGGGTGGGACATTTTAACAGGGACAGAGTTGCTGCAGTTTTTTGTTTTTGTTTCTTATCTTTTGTCCTCTGAAAGCATGACGCTCTTCTGGATCCAATAATGTCTGTGTGATTGTTGCAAAGACTCAATAAGCAAAGAAACACTCCAGCGGACACTCAGTCACTCCATGACATCAGCCTTGGCCTCCTCCTCCTTCACAGGGTTACGTAAGAGAGCCTTCCTAGATATCGTTCCACATGTACCAGATGTTGTGTTCTAATCCGTGTGGTTTTGTGCCTGTAACTATGACAACCGCCCCGCTGCAGCCTGTTGCACCAGCTGACCTGCTGCCTTCCCCTGTCACACACACCAGTGTGCTGCTGGGAGCCTTTTTGCTTGTGTGGTGGTGCGGCCACTGAAACTCTACTTGGGGGCGGGGCTTCGAAGGTGACCAGAACTCACTGTTTGCACCAAAGCCCCAATAATTTGCTTCATTTCAAACAATATGGCTGCGTCTGCTGATGTTTTCTCAGACGGCACCAATGACGATGGAGGCCACTAACTCTGATCGTTCCTCAACACTAAAGTTTGCATCCACGTGTAGAAGCCATGTTGGAGAAAGCTGAGCCGTGATGACCCAGAGGCTCCGGGATCCCTGCGGTGCAGTCACACGCGTGCTTATTAACGTCCGGTGAAAATCAGCCTCCAAATATAATAATTCATCGTCATCACTTCAGGCAATTAGCATGAAAGCTACAGTTGGTAGCAGATCTCTGTAAGGTGGTAGTTCACACTCTGAATCACTAGGGGGCAGCACGTGACCAGGAGGATGGCGTCTGCCTCTTCAGTGACAAAGAAGGAAATGTTGAAAATGAAACATGAAAAAAGCAACTCCTTGGGGGTGACGTCAGCCAGAGCAACAGGCTGCTGCTTCGTCTCCGCTGTTGGACCAATAACGTCACGTCCGCTCACGTTGCCTTCAGTAACTTTGCATGCCGTTGTCATGGCGAACGCTAACTCAACTTGCTACTCAACTTGTTCCACAGCAGAAGAAGTAGTGGTTTTACTGTGAATGCCTGAGTTGTTCTGTACCCTTCTGGCATGTTGTTGTGGTACCTTCATGAAGCCACCGGCTCCCCTGGTGGTCACCTCTGTGGAACCCCGGCGCCCTGACGGCTGGTTCTCTGAGCTTCCTCCGCCTCCAGCGCGCCGCAGTTTTCTGCTTCGCTCCTGAAGGTGTGAGAGGGAACCCTGAAGTTTTGCTGCTGGCTGTCAGTGACTGGCCTTCCACTGAGGTGGGTGCTCTGACTGGGAGCGCCATTGTTGGACAAAACCAATGTTAAACACTGTTTGCATGCCGATGACTAACACGATCCTTGTTAGGAGGACATCCGCCTCTCTTTGAATCACGTTTTCTCTAAAGCTCTTTGTGTCAAGATTATGGGCCAAATATCAAACAGCTTTAAATTGCATTCCAACTTCATGTGACTTCCTTTGTCTTGAAGCATCCGAAAGCCAAATCTCTCTTCTTATTTGGTTAGTTAATGAGAATGTGTGTGTGGTGACCCGTGGAAATGCCTTCAGCTTCAGCTTGGGACTCCAGAATGCAGTACCCCTCCACGACCAGTACCTGTACATACTCCTCGCTCATGTAAGACGTAGTGCTGTTTACTGTAACTCATTCCAGTGTGCATGTCCTCGCTGGCGCGCTCACTTTCCTCTTTATAGTCTTAAACCTTTGTCAGCAGACTCTGAGTAGCAGTTCCTGCTTGGGGGTGGAGCCAGTCGGGTCAAAGTGGCGTGATTTAGGCTTTCCTCAGTCAACACGTGTTTTGATTTGACACTGGCTTGTGCTACGCGTGCGTGACCCCTCCGTTGTGACTGAAGACCCAACTCGCACTTCCAGGTTCACTTTTTAATTCGACCAGTCTGTTTTAGACCAAGCGAAGCAGGTGATGCTCAGCTGAACAGGAAGCCGCTCCTGCAGAGCCTCGTTCAGAACCTCCCGCTCCGGCTAGACTGTACCACCAACCACCACAAGAGGGCGCCCAAAATGAATGTTGAATATAAAAGTACATTTTGAGGCTCTTCATCTATTAAGACGAGTAACCCTGTTACACTGGGAGCAAAGCGTTCAGCCAGAATAGCCCCGCCCTTCTCTCTCAACCCCAGATCACAAGAAGCTGCTCTCATGGAACCCCGCAGAACTCGTGGGAACACGGAGAGACGGTTCTCCAGGCCTTTTTTTCTCTTTTTCCAAAGTTGCATCACAAGTACCTGAATATGGGAGTCTGATGGAAATGAATCCATGGAGACCAGAAGTTCGGGCGGAGGAAGTCGTCGGAGCTGCAGTGGTCAGGTGGCGCCGGTGGAGCTGCTGCTTTCTCACCTGCAGACGTTTTCAGACTTAATAAAAGTACCTTGAAGTTTGCGGTCGAGTGAAGAGGTTCTGTGGGGGAGTGGCGTGTCCGCCTGCCTCATCCTCAGGATGAAGTTCAGTTTCGGAAAGCCAGTCGCGGTAGAGCTGTAGAATTGTGGCGTTGGTCGTCGTCGTTGACGTGAAGCTCCTCTGCAGGTACTGCAGGTCACCGGTTCTGTACTAGTACGCATGTTTCCAAGTATTCTCTAACGACCTGCATGACACTGACAGACCTCCTGCTGGTCGCTTCGCTCCCGATGCTGACGTGTTGCCGTGTTTAGTGCTGTTGTATAAATTGTGATGTAAACTATAAATTATGAAAGATTTTCCAGTTTGACCGAGTTGACGTGCGACGGCGGGTGTGTCGGCGTGCTCGCGCCTGACGGGTCTTTGTGCTTGTCGATGGTAAATAGTTGTGTGTTTTTGAGAGTTTATGTTGTCAAATCCTGCGCCGCGTCTGGCGTACGGAAGACAACGGCAGCCCCGTGGTTTGTGTGTCCGTTCCTCTCTGGTGACCTTGGCCTGTTTTAACGTCTTAAAACTGGAATGTTGTACATTTAGTGCCTTTTTACATTTCATCAGCTGACTTGAACATCTGCTCAAATAGAAAAGATAAGATTCATTTATTTTCCTTTTATTGTATGTATTTTTTATACACATATCACCTCTGTATCCACCTGTTCAAATTTTATATAAAACTTATTCCTGGTCAGTTTGTAGTTGTGTTCATTTCCCTGCCTGGTGACCTCACTGTGGGGGCGGAGCCTTGAACTTGTGGTGCAGCCGTGTTGTCGCTTTGCTGCCACACAGAAGGACGTTTTTAAACCTCATCTCGTCGCTCAGGTGCCGATCAGAGTTTGACAAATTGAGGTCAAAGTTAGAAGCAACAATTCACAGCGACGTTTTACTCCGGCAGCCAACTTTATCGACAGTTTGTTGACACAAGGCGACAAAATGAGAGCAGTTGTCGTCTTCAAATGTCAAGACAAAGAAGATGTACACAAAGTAACACGTTGCTGCTGAGTGGAAATGCAGACACGGTTGATTCCTTCAGTAAATTTGTCCTTAAATAGAAAAGCAAATCTCTGGTGATGCTGTGGACTCAGTTTGAGACAAAGTTCTTCTGTTGATGTTGAGTTGAATCAAACCCAAACTAATAAATCCCATAGAACATGAAACCAAGTTTGTACTGACGTGAGCAGAACTGGAATGAAACTGAGGACCAATCTCAAAAAAATGAGAGGAGAAACGTTGAGGTGGTTGAAACCAGAGAGAAAAGCTTGAATTTTAAAGAAAATGAAGAAGAAACGCAGATAATGGAGTCTGACAACCAAGATCAGTGTCAAACAAGTAAGAGTGGACGTGAAGAAGGGATAGAAAACCAAACAGAAGGATAAAAGGAAAAAGTCTGGTGATTAAAAACAGAATAAAATGGGAGAAGTTTGTCAATGAGACAGATGAAGAAGTGAAACGAACAATAAGGACAGATTTTAAAACATGAACCCAACGTGGCATCGAGCCCGCAGGTGATGAGGGACGTCAGCCGCAGTGTCGGTGTTCGACCAGCAGGAGGCAACATTGCTCTCATGACTCAAACCTGTCGTCGCTCCTCGGCTCCGATCAGCGTGTCAGATGAACACGGGTGGGGGTTCAGTACTGAGGTGGAGCTTCATCGAAAGAGAAAGGAAGCAAATCTGGGAATCCCGGTAAATTAAAGGGACAGTCCCTGGAGGGAAGCTCGTGTGTGGGTGTGTGTGTGTGTGTGTGTGTGTGTGTGTGTGTGTGTGAGTAAGAGAGAGAGAGAGAGAGAGACCACATGACAGCCCTGATAAAAGCAGCAGACGGTTGGGAGGATGAACCTTCAGCTGCCACCTGACCAGGTAAGTTGATCTCTGACTGCAGGTCCTCTGGAACACACCTGGAGTTCCCTGCTGCATCCAGGCTGAACATCCCAACGCATTCAGACACGAACAGACCGAGACAGGCGACATCAAACCAGACTGACAGGTGGAGACTTCCAGGGGGAGGAGCTTCACCACCTCGACTGACAGGTGGAGACTTCCAGGGGGAGGAGCTTCACCACCTTGACTTGATGTCAGACTCTCCGAGGATTCATGACCCTCTGATCGATTTGTTTACTCAACTGCTTGTATGAAGTCGAGCATTAATATAATGCATCGTGTATTTATACACACATATGTAGGTGTGTGTGTATAAATACACACATGCATATACATATATATATATTCATGTATGTATATATGTGTATATGTATGTATATATACACATACATATATATACACCTATGTATGTATGTATGTATGTATATATATAACTATGTATGTATATGTATATACATACATATATAGCTATGTATGTATATGTGTATATATATACATACATATATACCTATGTATGTATATATACTTATATACCTATGTATGTATATATGTGTATATGTATGTATATATATACTTATATACCTATGTATGTATATATGTGTATATGTATGTATATATATACTTATATACCTATGTATGTATATATGTGTATATGTATGTATATATATACATATATACCTATGTATGTATGTATATATGTGTGTATGTATGTATATATATACATATATACCTATGTATGTATGTATATATGTGTGTATGTATGTATATATGTGTATATGTATGTATGTATATATGTGTATATGTATGTATGTATATATGTGTATATGTATGTATGTATATATGTGTATATGTATGTATATATATACATGTATGTATGTATATATGTGTATATGTATGTATATATATACATATATGTATGTATGTATATATGTGTATATGTATGTATATATACATATATGTATGTATGTATATATGTGTATATGTATGTATATATATACATATATGTATGTATGTATATATGTATGTATATATATATACATATGTATGTATATATGTATGTATATATACATATGTATGTATGTATATATGTATGTATATATACATATGTATGTATGTATATATGTGTATATGTATGTATATATATACATATGTATGTATGTGTATATGTATGTATATATATACATATGTATGTATGTGTATATGTGTATATGTATGTATATATATATACATATATACCTATGTATGTATGTATGTATATATGTGTATATGTATGTATATATATACATATGTATGTATATATACGTGTGTATATATACATGTACACATATATACATACATAAACGTGTGTATATATATATAATACTCATATTTATGATACACTGTACTACTACTACTACTGCTACTACACACACTGTGCAGGTTCTCCGTCCTGCTGAGCGTCAGACGGCCTCCGTCTGACACCCCTCCGTGGTCACGTCACCTCGCCGATGTCTTTGTAGCGGTGACTGCTGCTCTCTGTCAAATTACGGAGGCCTCATCGTACCGTCAGACAGGAGCGCCTTGCTCAAGAGCACGCTGTCCCAGTTAGGGGAGACGAACTGTTTACAGTGGCAGGCGATGAAAGAGTCACATGACAGGTCAGATGCACTCCCGCCATCATTGGGGGGGCGTCCCATTTCTCACACACCCCTCACCTCAGACAGTTCCGCTCACCCTCTCTGGGTCTCCCAGCGTCTTCAGGTCTTAAGGGTCAGAAAGACGCCACCTTTGAGCCTTCGTGAGAACATCCTAAAGAAGGCAGGAGGAGTAGTGGGGGTGTTTCAGGAGGGGGGAGGAGGCAGGCAGGGGAGATGTGGGGGTTGTGTCTCCTCGATGTCAAGCATAAAATTGGACTCCCCAACCCCCTTATAAGGCGTTTTCCTGAGCGGAGTGGGAGGGGGGAGTCGGCAGGATACTCTCACAGGATGTGATGGCTGGACGGCGGCCGGGGCCGTGAGTTGTGGACGGACGAGTCAGCTGAGACGAGCGTCTGGCTCTCAGTGCTCGCTGGGTTTCTCGCCATGCGTGAGTGGGGGGGTGGGAGCGCGGAGGCTGGGAGATCAACATGGTCAGGACGCACTGCGAAGACTAGACAGCTGCTGGACGTCAGGTAAACACGCCGCTCTGCTCACTGCTGGTGGGGGTTTGGTTCTGGTGCTGGGACCAGTGGGCTGCTCTGGTACCTGATTACCCAACATCTGTGTACAAAACGAAGTACTTCATTCCAGCTTGTAATGTCAGCAAGTATGAGAACAACTGATGCTTCGCTCTCCCGTTGCTGTCAGAATTTAATGGCGCTGGTTTAGGATCTGCTCCCAGCTCAGCACCAGTATGGATGATTGAAGATAATCAGTGCCAGGGGGACAAACGGCAGGAGAGAACGCCGTCTGATCAGAGGGTCCAGAGCTTCCAACGCCAGCAGGCAGCAGTCGAGCTGGGGGGCAACTGAGCCCTGCTGGGGGCAACAGAGCCCTGCTGGGGGCAACTGAGCCCTGCTGGGGGCAACAGAGCCCTGCTGGGGGCAACTGAGCCCTGCTGGGGGCTTGGATTCAGGAGTAGCATTTTATCACTGAGCCTCTTTATTGAAGTGGTTCATTTCTCTGGTGGGTTTTATTTCAGTTGTCACAATCTCGGACGCCGTGTGTCTTCTATCATATCACTTAATATTTGAAACGTGTTCCAGCCTCAGTGAAATCCTTCAAGTGATACTGCAACAAAAAAGTGTGTTTTCCTCCAAGAACTCGCAGTGGGGCGTCGTGATTTCACTCGTGGCTTCTGAGACCCCAGAATTCATTAAGAAACACCACCTAGATGTTGTTAGCTTGAAGCTAACGGACCGCTAGCAACAGACCATCTAAATGATTTTAATCTCAATAAAACTTTGCTCAGTACTCCCCAAACAGAGATCTCAGCGACAGGAGGTTCATCGCTACCATGACACACGTATGACGCCGTGTACTTCTGGTGTATAGGGTGTTGAAGTAAAAGTACCGGAAAGGCTCGCTCTGAGTCCGTGTGTGGGGGGAAGCAGGGACCGGACCTGCTGAGGCCGAGCCAGCACCTCAGCTGTGGCCGCTTCCACGATGAGCGAGTCCACGTGCTTGCTGGAGGCTGGAGTTCCAGATTAGATGCAGAGTTCTTACTGGAGAAGAGTTCTGGCTGGCCGGGCCAGGCGGGCTGATACCTCTTGGCCCGTCCCGGCTGGTGCTCAGCAGCCCGGGACACTGAGTCTCTGCAGGTCACATGTTGCTTGTTTATTCAGAGGAACCTGTCAGAAAAAAGTTTTGTAAACTTTCCACATAATAATGAGCAGCAGAACGTCACGAATGACTCACTGCACGTTGTTTTCCTGTGTCAGAACAACCCACAGATGTCGCAGCACTTACTCAGAACCAGTTCGCTTCATCTGCTTAGTCACCCTTCCCTGTAAAACCAGTTCCAGGTACCTACAGCAGCAGTAAAGGAGAATGTCACTGAGCATCAACAACAAAATCCCCTCTGTGTCTGCGGGCATAAACAGCATTGTTCTAGGTCAGTCCAGCTGGCAGGAGAGCGACTTCCCTCTTCATTTCCTTTTCGAGGCGTTTCACCTCCAGCAGCATTCATGACTTTGTGATCTGGACTCTTCCTGTGTGCAGCGCCATGGCCGCCTTCCAGCTGCTCTTCCCGCTGCTCACCAGCTGTGTGGCGGCATCCGCTCGTCCTCCCCGCCACCTCCCTGATTGTCAAGTTGTAAGTAACGGCTGGGACACACACACACACACACACACACACACACACACACACACACACACACACACACACACACAGGGTTGTGGTGGTGTGATTGATCATCCTTCTGTGACATTTACATTTCATGGGTTTAATGGCTTCTTCTCAGAACATTCTTCACATTTCTTTTCTTATAAATAATGACGTCTTCATCTGTTGGGAGTTTATTTTTATGGGTTGCCCCTAGCAGCTGAGATCAGCAACCAAACCCATCAGGTGCTTGAAGCATTTTCAGGTTGTCTCCACTCAAGTGATTGGTTTATTAGTTTCAGCTCCTTCAGATCAGATTCCACGCCACCTCATGTCAGATGTTTCTTGGCGTGATGAGCGGTGGGTCACCTCAGATCAGACTTCTCTTTCCACGTCGTGCGTCTGCCTGCCACAGAAGTGGAGAAATCTAGCAGTGGACGTTCTCTCAGGTGTCCCAGAGAACCGCACGTTTTCAGAGGTTACTTCCAGAAGTGCCGCCACCTCCCCAGCAGTGGTGAGGTGTTCTTGTCCTCTCCAGTTCTGGCTGCTGTGTCCGCCTACATGGCCTCCAGTAGTCGTTGTTCACTATGTGATGAAGCGAAAATGCAACTTCTTGTCTACAAGTTCTACAATTCTACAATCCTACAAGTCTACAGTTTCATTTAGCAGACGCTTTTGTCCAAAGCGACGTACAACACAAGCAAGAATTTAGACTTAATTAAAGAAAAACCCATAGTAGCGCCAAAGTGCTTCAGTTGTGATTTGGTCACAGGTACTGCCATCTAGTGGCAGAAGAAGTGTCGCCCCCCCCCCCTTTTTTTTTTTTTTGACAGACATACAACATCACACAACCCAGTTAGTGCTACATAGTCACTGAGTGCTGGGTCTTGGACCCTCTGACTGATTCTACCACAGGACAAAGAGGAGCAGAGTCAGGTTCAGTGCCTCGGTGCTCTCTGAACAATTGAGTCTTCAATTGTCTCTTAAAAGTAGAAAGGGACTCAGCAGAACACACAGAGTTCGGTAGTTGGTTCCACCATTTGGGAACAACAGAAGAGAAGAGTCTGGCTAGAGATTTGGAGCAGCGCTGGGCTGGAAGCACCAGGCGTCTTTGGCATGCAGAGCATAGTGGGCGAGAAGGAGAGCAGACCTGGATCAGGGATTCCAGGTAGGCTGGAGCCGTTCTTGGTTCTTGTAGCAGAAGATTTACTTTCCCAGGAAAACCCAACAATTACCTCAAAAAGACTTTATGACGTGACGCCGCCGCCATCGCTGCAGGTTGTTTTGAACCAGCAGAGTTGAATTAGAATTTAAAATGGAAGCAGCAGTGTGGAAGTGTGACTGCAACACTGAAAGCAAAGGTTAGCCACAGTGGTCAATGTGGTCCTGAGTGCTGCTCTAAATAGGCTGAACCTGTTGGGGGTGGAAACCTCAGGCGGCTTCTCGTGGCTTCGTAAGAAATTATAACAGTTGTTCAGGAAAAGAATGTCAAAGAGTTGCTGGTTTAAGAATCAAAAATCTGGATTTTATTGCTTCTTTTTTTTCATTTATGATTTAAATTGAGGTCTTTTGACTGTAGGACAAAGAAACGCTTGGAGGCGTCGGTCTGGGCACTGAGAAGGTTTGATCAGGGTTTTGTTGTGTGTCACATTTTTGGACATTTGAATTCTTCTGTTAATCTTGAAAATAATTAGCTGAGTATCTGATGATGACGGTGACGGCCGGCGCCGGGCCTGGACAGCACGACTTCACCAGGGCTCGAGCAGCTGCCCTTGTTCCTGTTAGGTTTGTCTGACCTTTGTTTGACCTTCTGCCCTCTGGGATCTGTTTGTCAAAGGTGACGTCATCACTAGAAGGTGTGAATGGCTTCATGTGACAGGATGAGGAGGAACAATAGCAGTGTATCATTGAAGTGTTCACACTGATCACTGCAGTCCAGCCATGTTGAATTGGGTTACCAGGAGTCTTCGAGATTTTGAGGTGGAAGTCGGTCTTAGGGGGGCTTCTGCTTGAAATTCCCAACTTGGAACTGGAACTGGGACTGGGACTGGAACTGGGAAGGCTTCACTGGGTGTCCATTAGCTTCGAGCTAAAAATTTGTGGCAGGAAAAATGTAGTCATGAGTTCAAGACAGTGAGTCACTGAAAGAGAAATGACAGTGCGAAGGTGACTCCTCTCTGTTGTGACCTGACGACCCTCACGCTGACATGTCGACTCGATCCTACGTTTAACAGCGACTCCTCATCAATATTGTTGCTTCACGTTAGCACGCTTGTTTCTGGCTGACCTGGAGACAACAAGGACTGACACACAACACTGCAAACATGCCAGAAGGAGAGAAAACTAAGAAGGAGGCAGGTTCATGAGCTGTTTTTGGACGGGTGGGGGTGGGGGTGGCTCTCTGGCCATGTGGCCTCAATTATGAGCGACTCTCGATGTCTAAGCCTATTAAAAGAACTGTGGCGTGAAGCCTGGTGAGTGCTGAAGCTGTTAGATCTTGGCCGAAGTAGCTGAGACTGAGAGCTTCATCATTAGTCACTAAATACCAGGAGGTTTGAGTCAAGTAAAAAGGGTTTTCTGTTCGATGCACACAGACTCATGAATTCAAACCTCACTTTCAACATGTGGTCTGTACTGTGCCAGGTTATCTGGAAGTCTGTCGGCCTTATCAGGCAAGTGTGTTTGTGTCTGTCTGCAGGTCCAGATGGACGTGTTCTGCAGGGATCTCAGCCTCAGAGGTGCTCCGCCCAACTTGCCTCATGGCATCCAGGTGCTAGACCTATCATACAACCAGATGCAAAACCTCACCCAGGAAACGTTAGCATACCACACCGGCCTCCATCATCTGAATCTTCACTCCAACAAGATCCACTCCATCCAGCCTGGGCTCTTCAAAGACATGTCTCGTCTGAAAGTTCTGGATCTGTCCAGGAATCATCTGAACGTCTTTGCTCGCTCCAAAACCAACATCGGGCCTCTGACGGCTGTCCAGTCCCTGGATCTGTCCAGCAACGGGCTGTACACAGGGATGTCAGACTGCTTTCTGGCTGATTCTCCGTCTCTGGTGAACCTTTCTCTGAACAGCAACAGCATCACCAAAATAGCGCAAAACACCTTCAGTGGTTCTCTGTCACTGGGAAAGATCAGCCTCCACAATAATGTCATCTTGGAGATTGAAGACGGAGCTTTCGACTCCTTGGATCAGCTGGCTGAACTTGATTTGTCCAAGAACTCCATCTCTTGCATCACAGACTTCAATCTCAGCCATTTAAAGGTGTTTAACCTCAGCAAGAACAGCTTGGAGCTTTTCCAGAGCACCAGATCACCTGATCTCTATAACCTTCTCTCTCTTGATCTCAGTGAAAACAAGATGCCTTTCTTTCCGCTTCTACCTGCTAACAACAGGATTGAACATCTGGACCTTTCACGAAACCACCTGCAAAGCATCAACACAACTGAAACTCCTGAAAACAGGGCAGATGTTGTTTTGGACCGGCTGAGATACCTGGACATGAGTTACAACCAACTCAAAAACATCCCACAGGCTTTTTTCCACTCTATGGAATCGCTGGAAATCCTGAATGTGAGCAATAACTGCCTCGCCTGGTTTTCGGTCACAGATGAAGGCCTTCTGAAGAAAGCAAAGATCATCAATCTCAGCTACAATTCCTTGCAGAGTTTGACATTTGGGGAAAACACTCTGCTGTCGCTGGAGGAGCTGTTCCTACACGGAAATGACCTTACTACTCTGGACCATCAAACATTCCGAAGACTTCCCAGTGTCAAATTCCTGCAGCTTCAGCGGAACAATGTAAGAGTCTGTTCCTCTGACCGAAACCACCATTCAGGTTGTGTCTCCTTTTCTTCTATTCCCAACTTGCAGTTCCTGTACCTTTCTGAAAACAGTCTGAGGACTTTACCCAGCCATGCGTTTGCAAACACCCCTCTCAGGTTGTTGGACTTGTCTCTAAACCCAGGCCTGGACATGGACAGAGACGCCCTCGCTGGTCTGGAGCATTCCCTGGTTCACCTCCTCCTGAAGGAAAACAATATTTCCAAACTGCATACGGACCTTTCTTCTCTGAGGAGTCTCAAATACGTAGACCTGTCCACCAACCAGCTGACCACTCTCCCTATGTGGAACAAACAATCTTCCATTGAGTCGCTAAATCTCCAGAACAACCACCTGGTCACGCTGGAGTACAGCACCATACTGGCGATGGAACGCTCGCTCAAAACGCTCTACATGGGTTCCAATCCTCTGAGCTGCTGCAGCAACCTCGGTTTTCTGCACTTGGTTCAGCACTCGGCAGTGGTCGTTCCCGACATCGAGACGGTGACCTGCGGTCACGAGGAATATTCAGAACCAGTCAGTATCGAGACGGTGACCCTGGAAATGTGTCAGAGACAAGACAGCCAGAACTATATTGTTGTTGCCATTGTTATCGCGTTGCTTGTGTTCATCGTAGTGGGGCTGTTGGTCAAATGTTGCCGCTTGAGGAAAGGAAAGCACAACCGGAGTTTTACTGCTTAATGTGAACGGAGCAGCGTGAAGGAACTGAAACTTGAGTTGGTGGTTCTAAGCTGAGACAACATAAAACATGAATGTAGTGTCTGTGCTGGACAACGCAGAGCCTTGATTTGAATGTACCACCAGCGTCTCTGTCTAGATGAGACGGACACTCAAGAGGCAAACAGCTGGCTGACAGTCTTCTGCAGACAGACACCGTGTTAAAAACTATTTATCTTCAAAAATGAGGACAGGACTTGTTGGACTTGCATCTCCCAGTTTTGTGCCGTCAGCTTCTACTGGCCAGTTGGACCCTCGTGGCTCAAATGGAGGTCGACCTGGTGTAACACGAAGTTACTGAATGTTAAAGGCTCAGACGCTTAACTCTTGTCTCCGACATAAATGGATTCGTCATTCCGGGAAATGAATTTATTCTTGCTGAGAGTGAAGTGCCAAACTGCCTGCAGCCCGTTAGCTTATCTTAGCATAGCAATCCGACTGGAAGTACTGAAACAACTACGGTGGCTCTGTTCGGTGTGTCGGCCAACCTAGATGGCCGTCATCAAATATAAAATCCAAACGCGTTCTGTTTATGTCTTCAAATTTTGCACATGAATGAAGCACACGTCTGCAGCTCAGCTGTCAACGCTGCTGATATCACACCTATGAATCCTGTGGTCCATCAGCTGGCGACACTCCCTCTCACCCTGACGTGAATATGGGGGGGGGGGGGGGGGGGGGCGCAGGAGCAAATGTGGATGAATCTGTGATGAAGAAAGAAAAGCAGGTGAGAAGCTGAGATGTTGGAGGGTTGGAGTTTCTGTAATCGACACTACAAGGAGGCTCTTGATGTTTGGGCGTTCAGGATGAAGCAAACTGGGAGTCCAGTTGTCTTTTCAGCCATTCTTTATTTAGTTTGCACTTTAAACACCCAATTTTTTTGTGTTCTTGTTCTGTGGATGCTAACCCTAAATCAAACAGAATCATAGTAATATTCCAAACAGAGCAAATGTCCATGTAATTTATTTTTTTACCGTGAAAACTAAGCTGGATGTTTTGAACGTGCTACCTGTGTTGATCCCAGGTCTCTGGCTCTCCAGTCTGAAAGTGCCTTGAAAAGGTGGACTGAGCACTGACATTGATAACTGTGATACTCGAATATGACACTTCTATATTTTTTTAATGAACAAATGAACGCTGTGTTGTGGCAGTGGGCCGCAGTCGGAGCCCTCAGCTTCCCCCTGAAACTGAAGTTGCCAGTGTAACAAGGCAAGTTGGCGCCCTTTCTTACCCTTTGAGTTTTACAAACAATGGTAAAAATATTTCATACCAAATGAGGTTGTTTTTGTTTTTTTTTATATTCCCACACTGAAAGGGAAACATGTTTGTGTACTGAAACATGTGAATCCCTGTCGAAGTTCTATTAAAGCTATATTTCACCGCGGGGTTTGCTTGTTTCTTTGGTTTGGTTGATGTGGCGTTTCTGGAGGGATGGTGTTGGATGGTGTTGTTCACTCACAGCCACCGAGGTTCCGGAGTTCCACGAGGCTCGTGGTTTATAAGCTGCTAACCATCAACCCTCTCCTGCCTGGTTGTGCGGGTTCTATCTGATCATTCAAGAACAAAACGAAGGCCAAAGGCATCCTGAACGTCAGGAGCAGAACAGGAGCCCAGACTTACAAATGTCTGTCTTGTTCCATTCGCCAGCATCTCAGAGTGTAGCGCCACCCAAGGACATGTCCAGGTAACACAGGTAGGTCTTGAGGGAGCTTTGCACCATTTTGGTCGCTAGCATAAAGGCTAATAGCATGAGGAAACGGCTAGCATGAGTGTGACCTTGAAGTCATGTGACCCTGGTGTAGTTCCTCCGTAGGCTAACGTTAGCTTAGCACTGCTAACGTAGCATCCAGGCTTCCAGCATCATCAGAGGGTTCATCAGTGAAGATGATCCTGATGAACTGAACCTGGAAGATCATCAACTTCTGTTCACCAGAGCTGATTTACTGGTTCAATCACCACAATCACATGGAGCGATCCTATTGGCTGCTGGGAGGAACCAGGAGAGGACCACTTCCTGTTGGACAACAATATTATGTCATCCCTTTGACCTCTATATCCTTCTGGATTCTCTTTACTCAATCATTTCACGATCAGGGTATTCTGTGCCACAGTTTTCATGCTTGTGGTTGTTCCAGCTGTTGACTCTCTGTCTGTGGCCACGGTGGTCGCCGTCTTACCGATGGGAAACGAGGTGAAACAGCAAATTCAGGCACTGAAACCACAACATAGCAACTCCTGAACGCCTGCTTGCTCCTGCACTGTCACTGTTTCAGCTTTTAATTTGATAGTCTGCCTCCGAGCCTGTTTCCTGGTGGTTCCATTTGGATGAAGCCTTTGAGACTGGGAGTCTGCTCAGCATGACGAGCTTCATCTCAGCAAGGCAAGCCTGTGTGACTCAGACCCTCCGTCTCCTCCTGAGCAGACACGGTTATGGAGCTGATTTACTGGCCAGGGTGGAACAGGAAGTTGCCGTCCTGTTCTGCGTCAAAGCCTCCTTATCACTGTAGAGACAGAAATGAGGATCTCACGCTTGCTGGAGTGGTAAAACGTACCAGCACAGTTGTGTTTGGTCTGGATATGTGAGCGTCTGTTGGGTATTTTGTTGAGTGGGAGGGGATGAGCGTGTTTGTTACCTCACATTCTGCTCATAGCCTCAGCGTGAAGCTGTTCAACTGAAACTCTGCTGTGATGGAGAGAAGTGGAACCAGAAAGCTCGTCTCTGTCATGGTGTGATGGCAAAGACGAACAAAGCAGCTGGAGCCCTCGGAGGTCGTGACAACAGGAAACCGCCATGTAACCGCCATCGTGTTCTGTGTCTGAAACTGATCCTACATCTGATAGACCTCCTCAGACGTCTGGACGCTGTTGATGCGGGGGACAATGTGTTCGCCCGCTGCCTCTGTTAACGAGAGCCGCCTCTGAGTCGCGTAACTGACGAGCTCAGCCGTCGTCTGTTTATTGGGTTCCACATGAACATGTTTGGATTTTTACATTTTCATCACCAATGTTGAGCTGTTTGCTCTCCCAGATGTGTGAGCCTCACGCATCACAGCCCAGCCGCTTTTTGGAGGTGCGTTTGTGCTGCTGCAGGCGTCTCTCTGGCGTTACCCGGTCTCACGTGGAGGCTTGGGGGTGAAATGAGCCAGACTGCACTTCTGCTGCAACAAGCCAACGTCATCTTATTCAAACCAGCAGGTCAGGGTTCATCCTGTCTCTGGTAGCTCTCCCTCTACACGTGTGCGCGTCCATGCTGGTCTCTGTTTGGACATTTAATGGACAAACAAGTTATTCTTTGAAAGACTTGAATTTTTGTATTCAAAAATCAAGACTGGAGCTTTTACAAGAGAAAATGAGGGGGCACGACTGCTGGAGACAAAAGTTAATTTGTCTCAAGTTGCCTTTAAGTTTTGATTTGCCAAGCTTTTCATCTTTATGGTGATTGTACATGAACAATACACAATAATAAACCAGCAGTGAGCGAATGGCTGAGGTGGCTCCTCCCACACGGCTCCGGGAAAAAGGCCCCCCCGGGAGGAGAACTGCGGCCGTCACACGGCCGCTTGCTGGGTTTCCCAGCCCTGCTCGGCCTCTCTGGAGAAAAGTAAAAAATAGAGAGCTTCCGGTCCTCGGGGGAGCGGTGGGGCCGCCGGCTCTCAAGCCCCGTGACGTCACCCCTTCAAGATCAGACAAAACAAAGTTCTCATTCCAGCTCTGCCACCTCCCTGTCAAAGGCTGCTCTCCCCTCCAGAGACTTTTCCTCTTCTCTTTTTGTGAAATTCCTCCACTGCTCTGTTGTTTATGAGATGTGCAGCGATGGAGGCGGACGGGCCTTCGGGAAGTATTTGCAGTAATTGAAAGCAGACCCAAGTCACTTTCCTCTCGTGTGAGTGCCGCTGAGTCAGAATTGACCATTAAGTGGTGTTTATCATAGTTTAGTCCGGCTGCTTCATACAAGGATCAAGGACCGAACTCAGTCACAGAATATCTGCAGCAAACCAACACACGCGAAGGTTGGGATGGCAGCAGCTCGTCAGAGCTCTGGGAAGCTGGCCAGGCAGGTGAGCAGGGTCACCGGGGTCACGCCCCTCTAGGTACCAGCTGACTGAGGCTCACTGCCACCTACACTGAGGCAGGGATCCTGCATGATCGAGGCTCACCGGGCTACCCTCCTGGATACAAGGCTAAACTGAAGAAGCTGTACTCGCCCCTTCTTTTGAGTTCTTGGCCACGTGGGCTTGTTGTGATGTAGTGTGTGCTCATTAGTGCCACCTGGTGAACACAGGAAGTGATGCTTGCCTCAGTCCTCCTGCGGCGTGTGTTATTGCCGTATTTAAAGCGACTGCGGCCCAGAAGGTGACAGAAACGTGCGTTGAATAGCAAGTCGACCTTTGACCAGAAACATGTCGCCCGGGCCCTGGTGGACGGATCACTGGTTCTGCTTTACCAATTACTACCAGGCTGGTGCGGAGAGCCGGACCGCTCAGTGCCTCTGTTTGAAAAAGTTTTTAAAGGTGCGTTTTGTGTATTTCCAAGTTTTAATGTTGCTCTTTTATATTCTGTCACGTGTTAAACGTGTCATGTTCGCTCTTTCTTTCTACTTGTGCTCGTTTCATGACAGTGTACTTGATCCTGCCCCGTGTTCTGGTCTATCTTTGTAACTGAGTTTAGAAAAGTTCTGCTCGTCGGTTTATGATCAGATGATCGTTGTTCTGAATGAGCTTCTCACTCTAAATCCGGTCCCTGATTGAAAGCTCATCAGCAGCTCGTCTCCGTCCTTGCTTGAAGTAAAAGTCAAACTTGGTGGATCTCGTCTCTGCTAGCTGACGGATGGGAGTGTATTCATGGAACGGGGAGGGAAATAAACACAAGCGGGTGGCCTCTGACCTTTCTCATGGTCCGCGGCGATATATGGGAATAGCGATGGCTGAGTGGGAGCACTGGGATTACTGCTGCGTGCTGTCCGTCTGCCAGTCTGAGGGTGAGCTGGGAGATCAGGAGGGAGGCTCTGATAAACACTCCCACACATGGACGCCATCACCGTCAGGCACGAGGTGGTGCCGTGGCGCTCTGGTATGCAGAGGCGCTGGGGGTTTTAGTGACTCTGAGGCAGAGAGCGATAAGAGAATGGTTGGTCTGACTCATCATATTTCCTGAACGCGAGCTGCTCGGAGGACTTCTCAGTCCCACCGACGTTCCCTTCTTCCCTTGAAAGCGTGAACGTTGTGCTTTCCTACTTCTCAGCGAGGTCAGGAAACTCGGCTCCGACTTGTTGCTGGAAGCTTCTGGAGACCAAAGACAACTGGAATTTCAACGAAATTAATTTAGGTGGAACTTCATGAATCCCTCAGATTACAAGCAGAATAATGACGTTTAGGTTAGACGGGTCATCGCCGTGACTCGCGACCAGGAGGCTCGACGCGTCTTCTGCTTTGCTTGAGTCGAGACCTCCAAAGACGGAGTTCCGGCAGCTTTAGTCACAGGTCGAGCAGGACAAGGAAGTGGTGACCCGGGCCTTCGCGATGCCGTCCGGGTGGATCGTTACAACACAACACAACCCTAACAATCATACAACAAACAACTTCGAAACAACTCAGTCTCCCCTGAACGCAGTTTCTCTCAACTTCAACGAGTGAGGGGGTGAAAACTGCAGCAGTCCCTCGGGAATCCTTTCAAGCTCTGCTGCTTCGGTTCTTCTCTGGGCTGAACTGCACGTTAGGCAGCAGGAATTCAGCTCCGCCCCCCGATCGATGACACACTTCTTGCGGGTCCAGCGCGCCTGAACCGGTAACAACAGTGGACAGAACACCAAACACAAGCTAGAATTTCTTCGGGTTGCAGTGATGAGTGTAGCGCCTGGAGTCAGCTGATGTTTCATCATTTATCCAGAAGGTTCCATCACATCTGAGGCCAAACATGGAAGCAGATTCTAATCTTACGCTGTGGCTACGTGCATTTTTTTTCCAAAAAACCGCTTGACAACAGGAGCGGGTTTCCGTCTCTCACAGTCGTCAAGACTTACCTCCATTCGATTTTGCATTTGTTGTGGTTTTCATCAGCTGTTCAGTGGATGAATTTAGCAGTCGTACAGGTCATGTTTGTCCTGTTTGGAGGCTCCACCCACACTGAGGTACACCCTCTGGAGACCATGAAGGCCTCAGATACAGTGAGAATCCGCGAAGTCTCTCAGGTGTTCGTCTGACAACTGGAGGGCTGAATCTGCCGGACACCCAGCGGCGACTCAGGCAGGTGAGTGAGCGGAGCCGGGTCATCCTGCAGGACTCTGGCACTGCTGCCCAAGCGGGGGAGCAGGGTGGAGGCCCAGTAAGTCAGCGTGTTGCTAAACAGAGCCATATGTGTGCAGGTTGAGTCCAACCAATCAGCTCAGCAGGCTGGGTCTGAGCCCCCTGGAGCCCCCCCTGGATCACTTTCAACACCGGGAGGAAAAGCACCAGCGTGGAGCACGAAGCTTTAACAAGAGCGAGACAGAAGCCTCCAGCACAGCGGCCCCGTGTCCAGGAAACGTGAAACCCGCCCCAGATGGTTATTATAAAACAATAAATATGTTTTGCCAGGAGGAGCCACCAGAAACCCTTGGCAGGCTGAGCGAGAGTCCAGATACGAGAAGGTCGCTCAACAGAACCTGATGACCAGGTCCCTGCACTTAGAAGAAGCACAGAGTCCACATTGACTTTGGTCCACGTCATTTATGCTGGGAACAACTTTGGTGCTTGGACCAAAGCAGCGAGGGGCGGAGCCTCGCACCCCCACCCACGTGTGTGTGTGTGTGTGCATGAGGGAGGTGAAACCTGATCATACGTGGATTTAACATGGAGGAGCAGCCTGGTGCTGCGCTGTGATTGGGTTCTGACCACATCTGTGACGACCTGGTCGACCCACTAGGAAGAGGACCTCACTGAGTAAGAAAACATGTCATTTCCTGATGCCACCAGGTGGCGCTATGACTCATCTGAACTCATATTCAAGGGTTCTTCCTCAGCCCAGGCTCCGCCCTCCGCCCTTATAATTGACATGACCGTCAGTTGGACAGTCACTGTCTCTACTAGCGTCCACATTTGATTGACACACAAGCTCAGTTTTCTAACTCCACCCACTTTTTTCAAAATAAGTCTTTCTTCTTCACTCAAGTTTCCAGGAGAAGCACAACACATTTCCAGTGTCGGCAGCTGCTTCAGAGCAGTGAAGAAGAACGGACTTCCTGTTTATATGAGCAGGTGCTAACAGGGCTCGTGGAGGCCGAGGAGGACCGGGCCTGGACTCAGGTACCAGCTGGTATGTGACACACCTCTGACCGACTCGTGACTCCGACCGCATCGACACATCTGACACCAGGATTTTCTACTCAGCTGATTTATTGTGCAGGTTAATTTCTCTCAGGTCATCAACTAGTTTGAAAAGGTAGAAAACAAATGCATAGTTCAAACTCACTATGCAAAGCCAATACTTTTTTCAACTAACATTTTGAATGTATCTTACAAAAAAGGGAAGTTCCTTTTTTTGTTTCTCTTCCATCATTTAAAATGAAGACTAACACTCGGTGGACCGCTTCATGTTCGCTCGGCAGTTGGATTCGCTCCAGAGCTTCTAAGAAAACTACAAACCCACAAGAGATCTGAATGTTAGAAAGTTGCACCTCAGTCCAAAGAAGAGAGTTGGTGTGGTGATAAAACCGTCAAAAGGAGGGCGACTGCACAAACATGGTGGGCCTGCGAGGGGAGCGAGTGCCCATCATCAAAGACAGATTTTGCTATTTTTTTCCAGATGGCGACAGAAACAGTTTTCTGGATGTTAAACTCTTGCAAAGTTCTGGGCGTCAGAACATGCTGGAACAATTAGGTGTTTGTAGAGGCTGCCGTCCAAGCGTGGGAGGCCGGACCCATCCGTACACGGCGCCCCCACGCTTTACATCCAGCGAGTTGAGAGGAAAAACAAACGAATACTTTACACAAAAACAGGAAGTGCTGATCATCCTGCACCGTACAAACACGGCCAGCACTGATTTGTCTGTGAATGGGAGGCCCTAAAGACGCCTTCTCTCGTGTGGCGGGACTACGGCTGGTTGGGGGGGCTGGCCGCCGCCGCCTCGTCGTTGCTGCTGTCCACCTCCTGCTCCATGGGGCTGTCCTCCTCCAGCTGCTGGCTGGTGTAGTTGGTGATCTCCAGGAAGCCGCTGGGCTCCACCACCACGTTGGACTGGCTGGAGTCGGGCAGGATGGAGTACTGAGGGATCACCTGCACCAGTTCAAGGCACATGTGGGTTTCAGTCAGTTCACTTTCTAGAAGATGCAGACACAATTAGTGAACTGATACTTCAAATACATGTGGTGATCATGTTTTGATGGTTTTACAGCAGTACTTCCCCCAAAAAGTGTATTTCGCCTCTCCAGTACTCACTAACAGGAGTACTCAGCTCACTCAAGTGTTTTTCCCTCCTTCATCTCTTTGTGACTGCAGAATGCAGGAAGAACCGGCCACGTCTGTTTAGCTCGAAGCTAACGGAGACTAACAGCAGCTAAACTGAACGCTCAGGGTGGTCTGGTAGAATCCAGGTCTCCTTGGTCCAGCTGGGGGATCAGTGATCCACTAAAACTTGGACTGGAGATCACAACTACCTAACTGGTTCTCCACCAGTTCTGGAGAGTTCAGCTGATGGCCAAATACACTGCTTTGGGTCAAATATTCCTTTATGATGATACATTTCACGAGATAAACTGAACTGCTTTTGTAACGCTGGTGTTTAGGATCACAAGGCTCGCGGCTCCGTTTGGCGTCTCCTCAGGCAAAGACTGTTATTGGACCGTGGCCTACAGCACCCGAGGAGAAACCCCTACCTCGATGACCTCCATGTCTTCTTTGCTGCGCTGCGCTGTGAGGCCCTGCATGCAGCTGAACTGCCCGGGCTTGGTGTGGTGGATGGAGGCCCCCGAGCTGCTGATGAACTGACCCGAGTCCAGCGTGCCTGAGACGGCCTGCACCTCCAGGGCTTTCCCCAGAGGGCCGCAGTCACTGGAGGAATCCACCACCATGGGCTCCGTGCTGGGATCGATCTCTGCCTCCATCATAGAAATCTTCAGGATGTCTGACACAGACGGTTTGTCCCCCGAGGGCCTCGAGCTGGACTCTGGGATCAGCTTGGCGGCAGCCTCACCGCTGCTGAACACCGGCGACGGGTGGTGGGAGCTGCCGAAGGTGATCTTGGTGACGGTGGCGCTCTGCGTGATGATAGGCTGCTGTGGCGGAGACACAGATACTCAACTCCGATGCGGGAACAAGTACAGTTTGCCCCCCCCCCAATAATCAGAAGAAGATCTGAGTCAGGGGAAAGAACGAGGGAGCAAGAGAGAAAGAGCAGCGACGGCACCCAGCGGTTCAACTGAAGATCAAGCCGTCTTGTGTGTGTGTGTGTGTGTGTGTGTGTGTAATGTTCATATGCTTCTACTACTGCTGTGACAGTGGGGGGGGGGGGGGGGGGGGGTCCTGAGCTAAAAAGTCTCTAATACTACAGGCGGAACATCAGAACCAAGGTCAATCTTCCTGCCTGGAAGACAACATCCAGGGCTACAAAGACCAGACAGCCAGTGGCTGGCGGCGCTGCAGGTGTAACACTCACCTGGCTGGAGGGGGTCTTCTCAGTGCTGACAGGGTGGTGCGCCTGCAGAGGAGGAGGGTGGGACATGGATGTGTGCAGAGGCCTGTGGTGGGACGTCGGTGCTTGCTGGAGTTTAGGGAGCTGTGGCGTCACCAGGGGCTTGGTTGGTGTGCCGGGGGGTGTGACCTTCGCGGCAGCCTGGGTTGGTGTGGTCAGGGGTCTGTCCTTGGGGCTCTGGGCTACAGTCTGGGGCTTCGGCTGAGTCTGCTCCCGCAGTTTAGGGAGCTTCTTAGTCAGAGGAGGGGTGGCAGGGAAGGAGGACGAGGCTGGCTGGCTGACTTGAGGTTTGCTCTGCAGTTGCGGCAATGGAGGCGGTTGGGTGGAGGCGGAGCTGAGGCGGCTGGGCTCGGCCTCTGCCTGGCTGACGGCTGGCTGCTGAGCCCCTGAGAGGGTGGCTGGCTTGACGGGGTCTGTAGCCGATTGACTGGAGCGGTAGAACAAGCCTGTCTGAGGGTCCAAGGTGTCGCCTTCCAGCTCCCCCACCTCCAACACCGCCTCAGTTTTCCCTTGACCGTCAGACGGCTGAAACACAAAGACCACGACTGAGGAATGACACGCATGAGGACAGCCGTCTACCACAGCACTCACCAGCGTGGACCTGTTCAGTAGAGCTTTCATCCTAAACATGCATTCAGTCGACTTCACCTCCCATTCTTCTCCCTCACCATGTGACCGATGTGAGACGCTGTGGCCGCGGAAGAGACGACGGCCGCTTTGGTTACCATGGTAACGTGGCCACTGCTTTTGTAAGGCTTCCCCGGCTGCTGGCTGGAGGACATGACCACGTCATCCTCAGAGGACACACCCACCCTGCTGCTGACTTTACCTGGAAGAGGCACAGTCAGATGGTCATCGTACAGGCAGGACACGCCGCGAACATGCAAACACACACACACACACACACACACACATACACACGCCCACACGTTAGCACTGCTGTGTGGGGTGGAGGAGGGGCGCAGACATATTCGGAAAGCTCAAAAGCGTGATGGATCAACACCTGAGCGCAGCAGGTCTGATGTCAGTTTTCTTATTCAACACATGGAAGCTCCGCCTTCAACACGCCCAGCTGTCACATGCCAACGCTACCTGTCTCTGCTGTAGTTGATACTTACGTGTGCTGAGCAAATTCTGATAGCGTCACGTGATCACGTCATGTTTTCTATCTCCAGTCAGCACTGACGTCCTGTAGGACGCACTGGAATCTAACATCTAATAAATCACTGATTCCAAAACTCCCCCGTGAATCCGCCATCTGAGGGAGCCACCGTCTGTGCCGGGCCCCCGTCAGAAGAAGCCACTTGGCAGCAGTTAGACTGCCAGCTTAGCTCAAACGATACTTGCCACTGGGCCACCCAGCACACACTTGGTCTTAGCTGCCAACCAGGATGAGAAGACTCGCTTGTATATTTCATTCAGTGTGACAGGAAGCGGGCCGGGGGGGCTCACCTGCTGTGACGTGCTCGGCGCCAAGTTCAGTCTCGGAGCTGGAGGGCCGGGGGGACTCCGGGCTGGCCTTCTTCTCCTGGGCCAGCTGGATGGGCACAGCCATCTGGCTCAAGTCGATGGTGTGCTGCCTGGGTTTGGACTCGGCCTTCTCCTTCACTGTGGGGACACTCAGACTCAGCTTCACGCAGCAGTTCAGGGGTCTGTTCATAGCGCAACTCTCCCAAATGGTGAAAGTCAACTTAACCAGCAGGTTCCTTCCTATCGTCTACATTTGTGACGTGACCATGAATTTGTCTCCACACATTTCCAGGTGGACTGAGTTTTAGGAAGTCAACAGCTGGATGGTAACTCAGTTTCACCATCTTTTATGGTGTAGACGGGCAGCGTGGGCGGGGCTTTGTGTGTGGACATGTAGAGGATGAAACTGACAGCTGGGCACATTCACCAATGAGTCCCTGCTATTTGTCATGTGAAACAGATGCTGCTGCAGGTCTGTGGGTGGTACTGCCTCACCTGTGGTCTGTTGCAGCTCCAGCAGGGCTTTAATGGTGGAAGTGGCGGACTGGGATTCCACGCCAGACACCTCCTGGTAGAAAATGGTGGGCGTGGACTCCACAGCGACTTCCTGCTCGGTCCAGTCCTGCTCTCTGGAGGACACCACGTGAAGTACAGGCTGAGGTTCTGAGGATGACGGGACAAGATTTGAGCTCCAACACCGACTTCACAAAAGGGGATTCTCTCTCTAAAAGAGAACACTCATCATTATACGTTGTTGACTCCACGAAAAGAAATGTGGCATTCACCTTGTGTGTTGCCGTGGGAACCCTCGCCAGCTGAGCTGCTCGTCTCTGGGACGCTGCCAGACTCGTCCTTCGTGGACCCGTCCTGGCCTGACGTCTGACACTGGCCAATGTCCGCTGAGCGGGTCACCTGCTGCAGCGTCTCGGTGACCAGCTGCCTGGTCTGTTCACTCACCACAGCCGTCTGGAAGACCGGCTTGGGCTTGATGAGAACCTGCAGGACCACCAGGTGACGGTTTAACCAACGAGTGGTGGTTCGGATGCTAATCGTTCACCCGCTGGAGCCAAAGGGTCTCGTGAACGTGCGCCATCTTTGTGACTGGAAAGTCTCTTGTCATGTGTTTGATGACTTTTAGGTGCCAGGGTTTTATACTAATTTCACGCACAAGTGGATGCTGCTCACTGAACACATCACAAACAGCAAATGTGATCCAACCACAGTTTCCCCACGATGACGAAAAACAGGCACTGAAGCGGAGCTAAATTTAGACCTGACAGGCTGCAAACTGAGCTCAACATTACAGTTCATGAAAGAAGGGATTCTTTGGTGCCACTTCCTGCTTCGAGGTAGCACAGCAACCCTTACGATGATGGTACAGCAATATGCTTTTTATAGCTTGTATCTAGGTCTACTTTTAGAATTAGGACTTTTATACGTCTTTTTTTTTTGTTTAAATTAATTATTGTTTTCGAATCGCAACATCTCAGTTCTCCAGAGAGCAGCCGGTGTCCCCACGTGGCTCACTGAGCACTGAACTGAGAAGACAGAAGTCACCTTGGGACTGACGTTTGTTCTCATTTCCATACAACTGCAACTTCTCAAATTTACTACCTTTGTGGTCACTGGTTTCTGTCAGTTCGTCACATGACAGTCCACTAGATGTTGTGGGTGATCTTATGATACCCTCATTAGCATGTGGAGAACCAGAACAGAGGGTGGATATTTTCAGTTTTCAGCGTCATGGCTCAAAATGATCGGTATCACTGTAACAATCTCATAAACAAAGATGATGAGCTGGTAGCTGACGCGTCTCACCTGAGTCTTGCCTTGCTGGCCGTAGACGATCTTGGTTGGGATGATCTTGGTGGCGCTGGACTGCGACCCAGCGCTCATGCCCTTGGGCTGCGTGACGATCATCTTGGTAATGGGTCTGGAGGTGGTGATGATGGCCGGTTTGGTCCCCTGAACAGCCTGCAGGCTCTTCTCACCCTGGTGCACAGCGGCCAACACTTTTTACTATGAGGTCACATTCTTCTTATCTTTCTAAGCGGCTGCAGGGAACAGTAGCCACCTGGCTACCGCTAACGCCTCCGCATTGTGCAGATGTAAGTCATACATGTTTTTGCCAAAAGCACCACTATATCCATGAAATGTTGTCAGACAGCCACACTCGGCAATGTTTGTTGGGTCTGTAATGATTTTGTACTGTTAGCATGCCAGCTAATGTTAGCATCTGCTAGCTAGCCTACATGCTCCTTGCGACAGTGCAACATTCTAATTGGAGATTAACGCCTTTAGAGCGCTCTTAGGTATTTGATGTGTGGTTCGTTTCTTTTCAAGTTGGAAAGGTTGATCACATGTGGCGGCTGGTGGGACCTCAGGTAAGATTAGCTTTGAGTTTTGAGGTTGGATCGATAGATTAAAAAAAAAAGACCTCACCACTTCTGGTGAGTGCAAAACGGCAGTGTGTGATTTGGGACAACACGTCCTTGGTCGAGATTAGAGCACTACACAGTACGTGCGCTGCATTGAAGGGCACTGCACAGAAATGTACTGCATAGAAATGTACTGCATTGAACTCTACTGAAGTACTGAAATACACCAGTGGAGGTATGCTAATGTCTACATCAGGTCATCTTTATCAGTAAAGGATAAAAAAACCAAAGGCAAACCAGTACGTCTGCCACAAAGAAAATCCTCCTTAAATCACTGCAAAACTTAATTATTTCAAGATGAAGACGCCTCCTTTCAAACACAATCTCGTGGTGTCTACTGACCCCGGCGTTTAAAAGCGTGGTCACCACATTCTTGCCAGGCAGTCCTTGGATGGTGGCTCCTTTGCCTGTGGTTTTCTGCACCACAATAACATTTGGTTTGGAAGTCATGGGGATGGTGGTGATCTTGGTCGTGGTGCCTGCAGCAGAAGGGCGACACGGTCACCGAACGCTGCAAACGTGGTTGAAAAAGCAGCAACATTCATCTCTCGGGTCTGATCTCACCTGACACGATGTTGCTGCTGATGATCTTCCCACCCAGAGTAGCGAGGGACTTGGGCACCACGGTGATGATGCTGCCGCTGGTGGTCTTGACATAGGTGGTGCCGCCGCTGGAGGCTGATATCCTGGCACCAATGCTGGGACTGACTGTGGGTCTTGTATAGGTGGCCTGGGTAGCTGCACACAAACATGGAGTGCGCAAGCTTCATCCAACTGAAAAGGTTTCGAGATTTTGAGGATGGATTCTGTATTTAGATGACCTACCTGTGGGCTGAGTGACCAGTTTGGTGGTCATGATGGCTCCGTTGCTACTGACAACCATGATGGGTGAGGAACTGCTGCTGGACAAAGCCACTGATGAGGGCTTGGGCAAGATTTTACTGGGCTGCACCTGCTGAGTGATGATCTTCACTCCTAAACACACACACACACACACACTCACTCACTCACTGTACTTCAGGCTTTAGCTGGTAGCGGACCGAGTCCCTCTAAACACAGACACTGTTGAGTTTACAGGCTGTGGAAGCAGGTGGTGAGCCTCAGGTTAAACATCCCATTCCTTTTGATGGACAATCTTAATTCATCTGATAGTCTACTAATCTGACATATCACTGGATGGCAGTGTGTCGTCCATTCTTACACATCCATGTGACCTGTGCTGCTGATGCAGCAGTGTAATCCCTCATTTAAATGCCCTGTTTTTGTCTTCTTTCAACTTTTTTGTTCTAGTTTTTAATTCATTTTTGTGCTGCACGACAGAAAATCTCTATTTAACTCTGATAAAAAAAACAACAAAAATCCTCATCATATTAAAGTACGAGAAGTGATCCAATCCCAGTGTTCAAAATGTACAACAAAAAGAACAAGATTATGATGTCATTGGTGAAAGATCATCAACTGAGGGGTTGCCTACCAGACTCTTGCTTGATCTGAATGGTGGGCTTGGAGCCAGGGGAGGTGCTGGTGGTCTGGGTCTGGCTGACACTGGAAGCACCCATGGGGGAGCTCTGCAGCTGCTTGGGAGACTGCTGTTTGGGGAACTGGGCCAGGATCTGCGTGGGAGAGCCCACCAGGGTCTTAGGTGAAGGAAGCCTGGCGGACGCCACCTTCACTCCAGCTGAAGAAGCACCTGAGCGATGACAGCAAGTCAGGCTGATTTCAAGCTTTATCTGATGGGTTTTGCTCCACTCTGACATGCTGACAGTTTAGCAGAGCACTAAAGTGCTGGGGCGCCCCCTGGTGTTACAATGCTGTTATTAAAGGAGTCGAGCTAGTGGCCAAAGACGGAAGATAAGACTGTAGCTTTTGGAAATAATGCATAGAAAACATACATGTTGCCACAGTTGACATGACCACTGAGGGTGTAGAGGAGACGACTGTGGTCACTGCGATGGTGTTGGCGATGGAGGAAGGGCTGGAGCCTGCTGGGAACACCACCGTTTGTTTCTGTGTGGGCGTGGTCAGCACAGAGGTGGAGCCCAGCTTGGAAAAGGCAGCGTTGTTGTGGGTGTGCGACTTGGACAAAATGTTCGGCACAAAGTTGGAGCTTGGAGAAGTTGTGACGATAATCACCTGAAGAAGACAGTTGATTAGAAATAATTCCATTCTCTCACATCTTAATAAAGACAAGAACATTTAGAACAAGAAGAGAAAGAGAGAAGAGCCTCCCACCTTCTGTGTGGTGGTGTTGGTGGTCTGGATGGTGGGTTTGGTGAAGGTGATCTTGACGGGGGACAGGTGGGGTGGCAGGGAGTTGGCGATGCTCTGCATGATGTTGCTCATCTTGGGGCTGCCGCTCACTGGCACGGTGATGTTCTTGGAGACCGGCGGGGACACTTTAGAAACCTCTTTCAGCATCACCGGCGACGAGCTGGACGAGTTGGTCCGCCTTCTCTTACGAGGCTTCTCGTCTTCATCGGAGCAGCTCACGCCTCCGGGAGGAACGGAGGGCAGGAATTCAACGTCAGTTTAATGAAAATTGGCAGCATTCAATTTTGGAGCAGACCCCCTGCCATCTATGCCCCTGGGATACAAGACTGGGACATTTCAACTGAATCCCACTCACTCTTCACATAGACGGTGCTCCCGCTGGGCAGCACCACCACGTTGGATGAAGGGCTTGGCGGTCGGGGCGATTTCACCATTGCTCCGATGGCGCCGCTGGAGGCTGTGGAGCTGGAGGAGGTGCAGGTTGTGCTTGTGTAGGAGTAACACACAACCACTGCAAGAAGGAGAAGATTCACATTGTTCACCTCCAGAGGACCACATGATAGTCGAATAAGACAAGATGCTGGCCCACCTTCTTTGTTTCCTGTTTCACCTGGCAACAGAAGGGAGGCATTCTGATTGGCTGTAGCACTGGCTATGGCATTAGCAGTCACAGTAAAAGCTGTCTGAGGCACCAGCCTTGGCATCAAAGGAACAAGCCGGCGCCCTTCGATGGACCACTCCGATGAACTGTTGGGACCAGACATGCTGAAAAAGCACATACACACTAATCAGTGTATCACTCATTGGTTACTGGCTGGAAAATATGATTCTCTGCCCAGTGGGCGTGAACTTCCTGAAGACAACTTCCTATGTTTGCCAGCATTCATGGACAATAAAAGTTTCTGGATTCTTGATATTATATGTGTATCGCTGAATATGTGCGCGCTGATGTCGCCTTTCTCTGTTGACATCGTAGCTGATCTTGAGTCAGCGAACACCCATGAGGAGAGACCCAAACAAGTCCAGCCTCGCACACTTACTGATACGCGATGGTGGTGAGGCGTTCATCGTTGACAGCTCTGCGAACTTCTGCACGATGGCGCTCTGTTGAGATACTGAAAAGGTGGGTGGGGTGGGGGGCGGGTGGAGAAACCAGTACAGAACTATTAAAGCAGGGCTGTCCCGAGTACCAGCTCAGGTGTTAATTACCTGTGAATAAACGAAGCGTCACCCTAATCAAGGTTGAACAGAAAGCAGGTGGCGCTAACGGAGCAAACAGGAGCCCTAGACGTCTCCAGCAGGTGTGACGCTCACAGCGACTCAGCTGTCAGGGACTGGTGGGGGGGTTCGTGACATGGCAGCCGGTTTGGCAGGTCCAGCACTTGTTGAGTCATAACAGGCGCTTGACTTGTCCGCCATCTTGCCCGTGTGGGGTTCTTGGAGCCTGACTGGAGCTGGTCACCCGCCAACAGCAGGCTAACACATCTAAGCTCGTCTGAGAGGAAGTCATGAGGGTTCATGCTTCAAGAATGAACGTGTTGCTGCTACCGTCTCATTTGAGAAGGTTGACGCACCCTCGTCAAAAAAATCAAAAAATACATCACCATTGAATACTGATTCAGGTGTTGATTGCCATGGCAACCAATGAATCATTCCGGTCGGTCTTATCTTTCAATATAACAAACTGAGAGCAAAGTGCTTCTTTGGATTATAAGAACTGCAGAGCTGAGTACCCGAGGATTTTAGTGAGTTCTCCCAGTAGATCCTTCTTGTCCTTCGTCAGGTCTCCTTGAGCCCGGAGGGCGCTGATAACGCCGGCGTACGCCTCCAGCTCTGGAAGACACAGACATCCACAGACTTACACACATCAGAGCTGACTGACGGGTAGGTTACTGTTGTCAAAATGAGCGTTTCAGAGGCCAAGCATGATCTTCTCAGATGTGATGAATCAAATCTTTTTTCAACATGACAGTGTTACGATAATCTTTGGATTTCGGAAAAATGCTTGACAAAAAGAAGATGAAGAAAGTTGGAATTGTCAGCTTAAAGTCTGGGAGAGTAAGATCCGTCTGTTTCATTTAGGGAAAACAATTGCTAATAAGATGATGTCAGGATATTTAGAAAACGCCAACTGTCCAGACATTCAAACCCAGCAAGCGCGTGGCTGGAATCACCAGGGCCCCCGCCGACCCCTGGAACCCTGATATTGTTACTCTGAGGTGTAACCATGTTGCAGCGTGAGGAGGGTTGCTATCAGACAACATGTCAGCATCCATCTGATTTAAAAGAGCAAAGTTTCAGGTAACTTCACTTCCAACATTTTTATTGCAGCAGAGCGAAGAGAAAAACAAAAGTAAAGAATCGGCACCATCTAGTGGACTGAAAAAGCAGCTGAACTGAATATTCGGGCACCAGAAGTGTTTGTTGCTTTTGTGTGTCTTTGGCAGGGTATTTCAATCATAGATCATCCATTGTCTTTTCAGTCATGGTGACCAACCTTACCCAGTTTACGGAGAATTCTTTTGCACTCATCCCTCCCCAGGTCCAGGATGGTGGGCCACACCACCGGCATGCTGCCCGTCAGCAGCGGTTTCTCCAGTTGAATCATGGGCTGCAGAGACAGAAACCATAACGAAGGCTGAGATCATATTTCCAGATACTTTTTTACACTCCTGGCTTATTTCAAAAGTTGCATTCTTCAAGTTTTAGAACAGACGACAAAATGATGGTTCATTCTTCAAGTGCTACTACTGAGAGGAAAATACAGGTGCATAAAGTATCACAATTTCTTTCTACAACACGTTTTAGAAGCATACAGGGTTATGAACAAATTTAAGTGACCGAGAGTCACCTGATCTCAACAATCTAGCAAAAAATCCCTGATTGTTTCAGTGATCAATTTTCAAAATCCGGTAAAAGTGTCCCATTTTGGACTTCATCTCTACCAGGACAACCCTAACCCGGAAGGATGCAGTCCTGTTGGACATAAAGGCACGACTCCATCGATAGATAGATAGATCAGTCTCTATCCTTCCATCCATCCATCTACTCAACAGGACATGCAGCGGGTCATCTCATGTGTGTCTCCGTAAAAGATGAACTTTTATTGACACTGGAGACCCTGTAAATACTGAACGTCCTCACAGCCACAAAATGCTGCCATGAGAATCCAAATTCAAAATTAAGAATGGCAGCCCCTTGAATCGCAACATCCCATGTTTGGTTCCATCAGCTGAGAACCAGGAATGGAGCATCAACTGTTGTGTTAGCGGCGAGTGTGAGCGATCCAGCGGGGGGCAGCGGCACGTCCTGCTGGGTGGGCGCTTTCCTCCGCTCTGGTCCGGTCTAACTTCATTCAGAACAGCGGAGAAAGCAAACTTTATGCCGTGAACTCGCAACGCGTTACGATCTCGGATGAAACTCCAACATCAGTTGGAAAGCTGGGGACCTTTGCAGAAGAAGGCGATAGCTTAGCCTGTTTAAATAGCTTACCTCCGTTAGCAGGACGACTTCAGGGCCTTGGTGATCTTAATATCCCCGAAATCCGATCAAACATGGCTGACCGTAAATTCTAACTAAGCAACCGCATCATGTAGCTAATCCATTATAAACATCGGCTGTTAAAAGACCAGCTAACAGGCTAAAGTAGCCTGATCTCGCCACTGTTGTGCCACTGTTTACGTTGTCAGTGTTAGCTAGCTAGGTTAGCCAGGAGGGAGGACGGGTTCTTCTTCGCGGGACAAATGAGGGATGTGCTGCCACCTACAGGCGGGTTGAAGCAGCAATTAGTTTACAGACGGGAAATATGTGTTCTTTTTCGCGCTCTCTCTCTCTCTCTCTCTCTCTCTCTCTCTCTCTCTCTCTCACACACACACACACACACCTTCTGCAGGGTTAATTTTCACTCATGTTTACTTATATTCATTTATCTTCATTTTTCTATTGAGATCAAAATTCTGAAAGTAGGTTAACTCAAGTAAACATTGTCCATCATGGGTGTTTTATCAAGTCAGTCCAGAGGAACACACAGACACCACAACCTGGAGAGAAGCGTTCGGTCTGGAGTGCAGGAGGGAAGCTCCTCAGGCAGGACTCCGCCACTGCCATTGATTCAAAGTATTTTGCAGTTTTCAGACTTGCATCACGTTACTTTAAAGCAAAGGCGTCAAGGCCACCAGAAAAGATGAGTACAGTGTTAAATCAAGCACAAACTGAATGGAAAGTGAGATGAAGGTCCTCCTGTACTTCTCTCCTGGTACTTCCTTGCTGTAGCCGCGTTTATCAACCACTTCACCAGGTTTCCTCTCACAATGTATATGTCAGTTTAGGGAAGTCTGAGGAGCCCCTGAACGCACCATCACTTCTCCCTGGGGCGGGGAGAGGCTGGGGGGAGGCGAAGAGAGGCTGGGGGAGAGAAGCATTTCCTTTTTCCATTCGCATCCCACCACTGAGCCCGAGCCTGGGACAGTGGAGAACAGGACCCGAGCCGACGACTCAGCAGGAGGACAAAGTTCAGCTCGGAACCATCAGCTCGGACTGACTCCTCCCGCCTCCCCGGGACAGCCTGATGTCATGACTGTCGAAGGGAGAACCGAGTTCCCCCCATCTCGAACCTGGAAGTAGCGCTCAGAAGCTGCAGATCCTGTCAGCGGCTGCCTGATGAAACACACCCGATAAACGAGGCTCGAGGGCCCGGGGTGAAGGTCTCCTGCCGCCGCTGCTCGTCATCACTACGGGCAGAAACATTCGGACAGCCACGGAGCTCCCAACTTTTCCCTGTAGGAAACGGCGGCGGGACATGGACGCACGGCGGGCAGCCCGAGCGGAGCGGCCCCGGGAGTGACGGAGAGCGATGAAAGCGTGAAGAAAGCGTGAAGAAAGCGTGAAGTGTCCGGGGGCCCAATGAGCGGGACTCAGTCCACCCTCACCGACAGGTAAGCCTGCCCGGTCCGGTTCAGAATAAAACACCGGATTTGTGGCTGTCACTCACGCAGAGCGAATGTGGTCCAGACTCCGAGGCCCCTGATAAGATACAGCTCATTACTGAGATGAGTGACGTCACAGTCTCCCTGTGACCTTAAGACACCAAGTGTAATGTCTTCATCACTTGTGAATAGTTGTCCTAGTTATGAATTCTGGAGTTGTCCTCAGTTCTGCCTGCAGTCTAAAGGAACATTTATTTACTGCAGTGTTGATGTGAGGTGACCTTTGACCTTTGCCCACTAAAATCTTTTCAGTTCATCTTTGAATTCTTATTGAGGTTGTCCGTCAAATCAGAGGAAGTTCCCTCCAATTATTAGAGAAGAAGGACTTACGAAGACCTTACAGAACCACATCACCCACAAGGCCCCTCTCAGACTCTCAGCTTGGCCTCAGGGACAGGATGATGACGCTTTATCAAATATTTTGAAATTCTATTGGCTCATCACTGCGTAGCCGCGGCGGTGAAATGATGAAAGCGATGGTTTGTTTCAGTTCTGTCTCGGTTGACGTGGCGACACTCAGAAACAGCGTTTCTAGTTTTTGAGGTTTTCGTCTTTAGTTCCATCGTCATAGCGGCCGACATCGCCAAGAAGAACCAACTTGAGTTCTGTAGCCATAGCGAAACACAAACAGCGCCCCCCTGCTGGAAGCCTCATTGTTACCACACAGACTCCAGGTCTGATGTGGTTCTGGCTGGTTCCGTTGCTGGACATGGGAGGTTCCAGTCGTAACCTCCAGGTCACACACAGACACACATGGCGTTGGTCAGAGGGCTCAGACGGGCTGAAGGACTTCGCTCTGACCGCTAGAACGAATATCTATGACCCACTTTACTGAAGGAAGTGTCCCTGCTGAGCATGAATGTGGCTCTGACTCCCTGACACCACCAGTCTGAGTTCTGGACCTGTTGGGTCCCACCTGACACCGTTCCCCCTCAGCACAGTGAAATGCTTGCAGAAACACTGCGCTCTCTCCTTCACGGATTCCATCCCTGTTAAGTCACTTGTATATTTTTAACAGAAGCTATCAGGAGTTTCCTCCGACGCCAAAATAAAAGACACACATGACTGCAACAGAGTCATGTGATTTCTTCAGCTTCAGCCTGCAGGAAGGCCTCGTCTTCCCTCTGCGCTCCACCACAATGAACCCTCCACTGTGTGGCTTGGATTCTTGTCACAATTTTAAGGAACGACACATCATAGGTTCCCGGTGGGCTGGCCGGTGGCGAGGGGACGTCAGCCTGAGGTCAGAGCCGCTGTTGGAAGGTTTTAGTGACTAAACTGAACGAGAGTGTCTCAAAGACAGAAGCTGACAGTCACTGATGGACCTGAAACAAGGTGACCCAAAGCCCCAGCGGCCTCTCTTCCTGGGCTTGGCAGTGTCCTGTGAAAATGGTCGGTGTAATTAACTGCTCCCTGCGTAGCCACGCCCACTCAGCTGTGATTGGTCACTCTCCCGCTGCCTAGCCCCCTCCTTATTTCCCCAGTGCAGGGGTTCAGCGTCTCTTGCTGGCCTGGAAAGATCAACGTCTACCATGTTCGCCTGCTGCTGGCCTCTTCAGGAAGCTCATCAAAGTTACTTTCCCTCTCACCCCGAAGCACTGGGCGCTGCTGAGCTGAGACGTCAGCGGTTAGCAGCAGTCAAATCTTTGAAGGCGAGCAAGGAGCAGGGCTGTGTAGGACTTCACGTATACAGGAAGCACGTCCATAAGGGAGTCTTGTTGAGGTCACTGGTAAAACACTTGTTGCTGAAGCAGCCTGCAGAACCTCCAAATGCAGGCACCTCGGTGTGTGACGCTTCGCCAACGCTGACATGAGTTTCCGGCGCTTAAGCAACAATTGGAAGCAAATTAACGCGCCTTTGAAGGAAGGTCAGCACCTTCAGGAGTATTTGCCTTCTTGTCACACGTGTGATGAGAAGGTTGACGCTTGTTAGCTTTGACTAATAAAGCCACAGACGTCTGGCTTTTATCTACAAGGGGAAAAGTTTGGCATCGATGAAAAGGAAAAAGACACTGCCAGACAGGACTCGGTGTCGCCGATGTGTAGAGGAGGAGGAGACGAGAGCTCGGCACATCACCTGTAACTTCCTTTACCTTTTGTCACCTCGGCCACAAATTCAGCTCGTCTGCATTCAGGACACCATGTTCAAACACTGGACTGGAGCAACAACTAAAACCCCTGACAGGAACCCCAGACCCCCCCCCCACACACACACACACACACACACACACACACACACACACACACACACATACACACATCAGGAGAAAAATAACCTGCCACAAAATAAACAGGAAGGTAACTTCAATATCTACTCACCATGCAAGAGCGTCTGGGTGCTTCTTTTAGGGGATTTACGGTAGTGTATACACCCCTAGGTGAACTGGGACGGTCTTAACATGTGCCTTTAATGGCAGCGAGTCAATGTCCATGTTCTTTATCTGGACTGGGTTTGCCCATATTTACAGTTTGAAAAGAGCAAACCAAACGTGTGACAACAGAAAAATCAACCAAGCGTTGAAGCGCTGATCAGAGGAGGCGTTCGATTCCAACAGAGGAGGGGGCGAGTGGTTTCAGCGCAGTCAGACGAAGAGCTAGCAAACATTTCTCTTTAGATTCAGGAACTTCAACTGCAGAAATGTTGGGATGTAGATTTTCACAAACATAATCCTGCTGGTTTCTTTGCTTTGAATCATGGGACATATTTACGTGGTCAGATGTACTGAATATGTTTTATAAGTCATCAGTACTGCACCTGGATAGTTCTGACATGCTGGTCTACATTTTGAAGAAATCACTAGTCAGCTGAAGCCAGCGGGAGTCCGGCCCCTCAGTTCTCTGCGTCTGGTTGTGCCTCAGCGACATTCGCTGGTTCTTTATACAAGCAGCAGATGTCTGGGGTTCTCACTAAAGCCTGGACCACAGAAAAGGTTCAGTTGCCGGGCAACATTCTTGCCAACTCCAGCAGTAGTTAGGTCACTTCTTGGACACTTCTCAAGGGTTTCTCAGTGAGAGGAATCTTGTCTGAAACGGCCTGGTGGGTTTCTCCTAACATGCGTGATGTTTTACTGTCTGGAATGACAATCTCCAGCTGTGGACATGTTCTACTGAGCCCTGGACCAGAGGCTGTTACCAGCCCCTCGTCTCCTGAGGACCTTGACATTTGCAAGCTTCAGCAGGTTACAAATAAAGTTCCTGAGGGAGAGGGAGTGGCCAGGGGCCTTAGGGTTCTGTCCCTACAACAACGCTTTAAGTTCACATGTTTGATGGGATCTAACGAGTCCAGCAGGACAACAAGCACAAGGCCAAAAGAAAAGCAGTTTCAGTTTCATAAAAATGCGTCATTGTTTTCAAATCAGGTTCATTTGGTGCCTGGTGCTTTTTAATCGAGGGATTATTGTTGACACTTGCAGTGCAGCCGCTTTCAGTTGATGTGGTTTTGCTAATCTGGAGGTCTGTGCAAGACCTGTCTGTGTCTGGCTCCGTTGGACCCATCTTTAGCCTTGTCCAGCATTCTGAGATCTGAGCAGCTAACTTGGTGGATAAACAACCCACGATCAGAACTTCACCCCCCCAACACCACCACCGGCCCCCTGGGGCCGGGGTCATGAAGGCTGGGGAACCGAGGAGCCAGCACCATAACAGCTTTGCAGTCATTGGTTTCTAGCAGTGGCCGTTTTTCTTCTGGTTTTCTAGTCAAGAACGTAAAACAATGTTAGATACATAAAGCGTAGTTGTCAGAGCTTCAGCCGAGGAAAGAAACATCAGGAGACGTGACGCTAACACATTTTCTCTGGGACCAGCAGCATGGAGCTCGTCCCTGTGCTAACACTCAGATCACCTCTCATTCCCTGCTGACACAAAATCCATTCATAAATTCCAAAAAAATCAATTATTTTTGCAATATTTCATGTTTTTTGTGTCGAGGTTGTCCATCTGTTGGTACGGCCCGCCTCTCGTTGACATTTGGCTCAAATGTCCAATGGGACTCAAGGATGAGCTGAAGAGACTCGGAGGTGAACATCTGCAATAACCTCAACGACGCGACCTCTCTGAAAGGTTGTGGTCGTCAGATGTCAGGTTCAGTGTGACCTCGAACACAACATCTGTGGAACGAGGCAGTTTCTTCAAGTACTGAACACACAATTCCAGTGTGACTAGAGGACGAGCTAAAAACCCTTAAGAGGTCAAAGGTCAAGATCAGTGCGGCAGACACATCCCGGAGACGTTTCCAAGTTTCAGCTTTAGTATTTCTAGTTTTCCTTTGACACTAATTCTCAAAACTGAATTAAATTTGTGTACGTTTTGAATCAATAATCGATTCTGAAGCAAATCAAATTTAATTGAATATTTTTAGAATTGTGCTGCAGAGCTCTCAGTGCCACCGGCTCGCCGTAACTGCCGTGACTTCCTCCACCTCTGATGTCATGTGGGTAGCCTCGACCGGGAGGTGGCCAGGGGGACAGTGCAGCAGTGCCACTTGTGCTAGTCTGAATAGTCCCTGCTCTCAGTTGCCGCTTAAGTTAAGAGGGACTACAACCTGCAGCACTCCAGAACTGATTGGACCAATCACGTGACCTGGTCCAGCCTAAAAAGGCAGTGCTTTGATGCATGTTCAACCTGAACGCCTCGGTGCCGTGAACCGGCTCATTTGCTCTTTGTCATACCGTTTTGCTGATCTGTGTGTTTACCCGCCCGCCGACCTCCCACATTCCCCCGTCTGCACCCGGCCCTGGCGGAAGGGCTGACATCACTGTTAAACAATGTCTCTCAGGCCCACCGCACCGCTGGCTCTTCCTGACGCACACAGATGCTGGCGACACATTAGCGCAGGATGCTGCATGAGCCATCACACTGAGACGAGGAACACTGGCGTGCGCTCCGTCCCCTGTGAACGGCTCGACACATTCCTCCATGAGAAGGCCAGGTTCAGAAGTTGCTGCTCTTTGCATTTTTCACTGCAGGCTGACCACTGCCACAAAGACTGAGGTCATCCCTCCATGAGCTACGCAGGGTAAGAGAACCTGCACAGAGGCGGATATCCAGCTACACCTGTTTATAGTCACCAATTAACCAAACCTGCATGTTCTGGTTCTCTGGGAGGAGCCAGACCACCTGGAGGATCCAGGCAGCTGCTGGGAGAACGTGAAAAGATCCATCCCAAAACCTGGGACACACCTCAGGCCTGATGAAACGTGTTTGAAGACTGTAGAGGCAAAGAAGTTATGGAAGTTAAAATATAGAATGTGAGGAGTTAGTGACTAGAGGAGCGCAGTGATGAGTCATGAACACGCCGTAGGTCAACGTTGCTGAACGCCTGGTTCCCTCCAGGTTAGAGACCTGAACTCAGGTGTGTGGTTCCCAGCAGCTGGAAATATCATTAGGTTCAGGTCTACATCAGATCCACCTGTTAACACCAGACTGGTGGATGGTGGAGGTTCAGTTCTACATCAGATCCACCTGTTAACACCAGACTGGTGGATGGTGGAGGTTTGGTTCTACATCAGATCCACCAGTAAACACCAGACTGGTGGATGTTGGAGGTTCAGTTCTACATCAGATCCACCAGTTAAAACCAGACTGGTGGATGTCGGAGGTTCAGTTCTACGTCAGATCCACCAGTTAAAACCAGACTGGTGGATGTCAGAGGTTCAGTTCTACGTCAGATCCACCAGTAAACACCAGACCGGTGGATGTCGGAGGTTCAGTTCTACGTCAGATCCACCAGTAAACACCAGACTGGTGGATGGTGGAGGTTCAGTTCTACATTAGATCCACCAGTAAACACCAGACCGGTGGATGGTGGAGGTTCAGGTCTACATCAGATCCACCAGTAAACACCAGACCGGTGGATGGTGGAGGTTCAGTTCTACATCAGATCCACCAGTAAATACCAGACCGGTGGATGTCGGAGGTTCAGTTCTACGTCAGATCCACCAGTAAACACCAGACCGGTGGATGGTGGAGGTTCAGATCTACGTCAGATCCACCAGTTAAAACCAGACCGGTGGATGTCGGAGGTTCAGTTCTACGTCAGATCCACCAGTAAACACCAGACCGGTGGATGGTGGAGGTTCAGTTCTACGTCAGATCCACCAGTAAACACCAGACCGGTGGATGGTGGAGGTTCAGTTCTACATCAGATCCACCAGTAAACACCAGACTGGTGGATGGTGGAGGTTCAGTTCTATGTCAGATCCACCAGTAAACACCAGACCGGTGGATGGTGGAGGTTCTGGTCTACATCAGATCCACCAGTAAACACCAGACCGGTGGATGGTGGAGGTTCAGTTCTACATCAGATCCACCAGTAAACACCAGACCGGTGGATGGTGGAGGTTCAGTTCTACGTCAGATCCACCAGTTAAAACCAGACCGGTGGATGTCGGAGGTTCAGTTCTACGTCAGATCCACCAGTAAACACCAGACCGGTGGATGGTGGAGGTTCAGTTCTACATCAGATCCACCAGTAAACACCAGACCGGTGGATGGTGGAGGTTCAGTCCAGAGGAGCCTACAGAGGTCATGGAGGTCATTAAAGGTCATCAGAGGGAAACATAAGAAGCCTGAAGCTGAAGGATGGTAACCTTGAAGTCTTGTGACCCTGGTGTAGCTCCTTCACAGGCTAACGTTAGCTTAGCACTGCTAACCGTTGCATTCAGGCTTCAGCGTTCAGAACTTCTGTGCAGCTCCCAGCTAAACTTCATCTAAATCAGTTCTCTAATTTTTGAGTGCTTCATAGTGGAAAGTCTAGCCGATCTGCTTCAGAGGGCACACAGACTGGAGCAGGTTCATCATGATACCATTGTTTTTCCTCGTGTAATAGTATTGTGTAATTAATGTGAGTTTTTGGCTTTTTGAGTCCTGTTCTTCCTGGGATCTCTTCTGTATTGACTCAGTGTGTGTGGAGAGAGCTGATCTCCCATTGGCATGATTGGACTCTGTTGGACAGGAAACTAGCAATCAACCGTAGTTCAGATGTGAGCTCAGTCCTGCAGCCTTGATCGTATCTGTCTACTGTCCTACTGTACAGCTGGACCGGAGCGCAGTCTTGGCTCTTATCGTCTCTGAGGAATCGGCTGGTATTTTGGGCATCTGGGGCACAACAAGTGAGCTGCTGCTTGTTTCTCCTCCTTTGATTAATGTGCAGTAAGCAAGTCAAGAAGTTCTGGACACAAATTAACTCAGCAAGGTGACGCTAATACAATAAGTCAATTAATGATTCCCTTTTATCATGGTGCCAGGAAAACTTTCACATCATCAACATGAATACTTTTCTTTGTAAGCTTTTGAACTTTTAAGCCTTTGAACTTTGAATGTTCAGGGCAAAATGACAGAAAACTGGGACTTCATCAGAGAATCAACACGTCACTGTGGTCGCAGCTCAGGGAGCACGAGTGCAGCTGAATGGAGTGGAAGTGGCTGAAGCTGCGGTGAAGGACATGGCAGCAGTTCTCATCAACTCCTCAACGTGTCCGACTTGCATTCAGATATTAAACGGCATCAAATCAACTCAGTATAAAACTCTGTATGTTGTCGGGAGTGAGGTTCTTTTTTTTTTTATAAGGCCTGATAATTCTCTGTATTGGGAAAACTGGAAAATGTGCATGAACATGTTGATGGAGAGTGAGAAGTAGGTTACACAGAATCGAATGGCCCTGGAACTCCTGGACCAGCTCATGGAAGTCACACGATGAGTCATGTTGTTTCAGTTTGGCGCAGCGGTCGGCTCTAATTATTACCATGACAATGAACTGTGGCCGCTGTTGCCATGGTAAAGACGTGAGTCAGAGCAGAGGAGTGAGTCAGAGCTCTTATTCAAAAAGCATTTTTGTTGCAGTTGAGAATAAAGCAGAGTTGCTCAATTCATGCAAGAAGGAGAGAGGCATGTTTGAATTTCTGCAGTCAATCCAGTTTCATTGGCTGATTATTGTTTCTAGAGCAGGGCTGCCCAAAATGTGGCCCATGGGCCAAAATTGGCCTGCTGTGAGGTTGTGTGTTTACCAAATTTCTCAAGGTGATAATATAATAGCAGCCATATTAATAAAAACCTAAAAGGCATTTAAAAATAATTCTGGAGTGAAATAAATTGTGTAAATGTTTTATTTTTGTGTGGTAAAAATGCTTTTAATTAAGAACCCTAATTGTTAATAATTTGACACTGATGATATGTGATGTCATACGTGATGTCATGTGATGTTCAAGCTGTTGATGGATGAACTCGTGTCAGTCAGCTGCACTTGTAATGAGCTCAATGCACGCAACTACATTTTGTTGTCATTGCTGAGTTGTTGATATTTCGTTGTCTATATTTATGACAACTGACATGGGATCTTCTTACCTTTGCTATGATAAAAACACATCATGTGTTTGCTCTTGCCCCCCACTGTGTCCTGGGTCCTATCAGCTGCTAGCTCCCCTTCCCTGATCCTCTCCTGTTCCACACAATTCCTGTGATTGTGATGCTTTTGTTGTGTCTAGGGGAGAGGAATCCGTCTCAGGCCTTTAGTCTGCTTCAGATAACCTCTGTTTTCCTGACATGGCCTGCATCTGTGGCCCAGGATCTGATTTTCACCACGAGTTTAGTTTAAATCTGATGGGTCTCACACTCGGGTAGCCGAGTTGAAAACCTCTCAGCCCTGTCCTCTGTCTTCCCTCAAAGACACGTGTGCCCCCCATTTCTTTCCCAGCCTTCTTCCACATTCAGGAAACTAGAGTCAAGCCAAAAATCCCTTGTCTCCGTTTCCGGGAATCTGTCCCACAGAGCCAGAGTATAGTGCAGAGGCTCTGACGTGGGAGCCATTGTTAAAAGCCCAGGGCCTCCATTGTCAAAGGGAGGAACAGCAGGGCCAACAAAATCCCCCTCTTGCAGAACAAGTAGGAGGAGCTGGGGGGACACGGAGAGGGAAGCTCTGCTATTTATATCGAACCTCCACATCCAGTCGGTCGCACAGGGCTGATAAAACAGGTCAGATATGAAGGAGGAATGTTGTTCCTCAGAAACGAGACCTCCATGAGAAGACGTGACTCCAACTGATGCTCGTCCTTGAGCAGGACAGTGAGTCCCTGCGTCCACTCCACGAGCTGGTGGACCATGACTTTAACGTCCACCTTGTGAAACACGTTGTGTGTGAAGATGTTCCTGCAGCACCCAGGGGGGCCGGTCTGCTGTGACACACTGCATGGCGTCACTGGTGATCCGGTGTCACAGCTCATCACGTGTCTGTGCAGGTCATATCATGGTTTCAGGGTCAGGTTTTTGGTTCAGTCTGGTTGTTGTTTTTGTATCACTTCAAAAACACCGTGTATCACCGTGAGGGACGGGTCAGCAGCCTCAGCGGTCCGCACCGCTGTTGTATTGGGGTTTTTTGGTCTCCGTTTCATTTTGGAAGCTGTACCAACATCAAGGTAGCCTAAAGAAATCAGCTCTAGAATTATGAAACTTATCTGAACTGACAAATAACTTGACAATATTTGAGCATCATTCATCTTTTTGGGCCCTCATTGACGTTCTGATCATGTCATCAACTTGAATCAGGTTTATGATATTAGTCAGAGCTCCTATTGCCTGCACACGCACGTCTTTGAGGTCATTGTCCCTTCTGTACTGACGGCTCCACAGGTACGACTGCAGTGGAACTCCTTGAACAGCAGATCTGATTTTCATGCACTATTCATTCACTCACTCACTCACTCACTCAAACACTCAAGTCACTTTACTCAAAGAGCAGGTGTAGAACCTCCCTCTTTAACTCGGATGGAAGACACCCAACGTTCCCACAGAAACAGCACTCTGACACTGGCGAAAAAAACTCCCTGTAACAGGAAGAAACCTCAGGCAGAACTGGGCTTAGAATGGGAGGCCATCTGCCTCGACCAGTGTGGGTTGGGGGGGGGGGAACCCAGGGTCAGGGCAAGCGAGCGAGTAGTTTGTCCAGGACAGGAAGCCATCAGCCCAGCGTCTACAGCCCCAGGTGACCTGCAGGGCGAGAGAGCACAGACACCTCCACAAAGGGTTTAGGTTGATGGATGATTGACACATGAGGATGTTGTGGGTAAAGATGGATTTATCAACAAGAGTGAAGGAAGGAGATGTTGCTATTTTGGGTGGAGATGCGAGTGCAACAACAGAAAGAGTCCATGTATGTTTCATTTTTGTGTGTTTATTTGTTTTGAGACTACTTACTTGCCTCTGTGACGTTTTAGGACCCCAAACATTCTCAACAAGGACCCTGCAGACAAGAAACCCAGGAATGACAAATCCTGTGTCTCCCTCAAACACGAGTTTGACCCCACAGGTAAGAAACACACATTCTTCTTTTGTGCTGTAAATGGAGTAGTGATATAATTAACCAAATAAATATATAAATAAATAAATATGTATATATATATAAATATATATATATATAAATATATATATTTATATATATATAAATACATATACATATAAATATATAAATATATATATATATACATATATATACACACACACACACACATATATATATATATATATATAATAAGAAGGGTGACAGTGCGGCTGTTGCCATCACTCCCTCCAGGCCTTCCCCTCCTCCTGGAGTCTTGAGGCTCTGACCCAAAGACCAGGAAATAATTTTTCAAGTAGGACACCTGGCAGAAGCAGGCAGATTGAATCAACTTCCTCTGTGACAAAAGAAAAACCTGATGGAGATGTAGCGCACTCCTAGCATGTAACAACAAATACTAGAGGACCTATTATTGAACCCTGTGGAACACCATATTTGAGCAATACACATTGAGAACTTTGCCAAAAATTAGAACTATTTCTGTGTTTGTGACACTTCATCACCATCACTGTCATCATCATCATCATCATCACATCACCACCATCATCATCATCATCACATCACCACCATCATCACCACCATCATCATCACCAACACCATCACCATCATCATCATCACCATCATCATCATCACATCATCATCACCGTCACCATCACCATCATCATATCACCATCATCATCACCACCATCATCATCACCGTCATCATCATCATTACCATCATCATCACATCATCATCACCATCACCATCACCATCATCACCACCATCATCATCACCATCATCACCATCATCATCACCATCATCACATCACCATCATCATCACCACCATCATCACCATCATCATCATCATCATCAGCACCATCATCACCGCCATCATCACCATCATCATCACCATCATCACCACCATCATCACCATCATCATCACATCACCATCACCATCATCACCATCATTATCATCACCATCATCACATCACCATCATCATCACCACCATCATCACCATCATCATCATCACCATCACCATCATCATCACCACCATCTTCACCACCATCATCACCATCATCATCACATCACCATCATCCATCATCACCATCATTATCATCACCATCATCACATCACCATCATCATCACCACCATCATCACCATCATCATCATCACCATCACCATCATCATCACCACCATCATCACCACCATCATCACCATCACCATCATTATCACCATCACCACCATCATCACCACCATCACCATCACCACCATCATCACCACCATCATCATCACCATCATCACCATCACCATCACCATCATCACCATCATCATCATCATCACCACAACCATCATCATCACCATCATCATCATCACCATCATCACCATCATCATCATCATCATCACCACAACCATCATCATCACCATCATCATCATCACCATCATCACCATCATCATCATCATCATCACCACCACCATCATCATCATCACCACCACCATCATCATCATCATCATCACCATCATCACCACAACCATCATCATCACCATCACCATCATCATCATCATCATCACCATCACCACCATCATCATCACCATCATCACCATCATCATCACCATCACCATCATCATCATCATCATCCATCACCATCATCCATCATCACCATCATCATCATCCATCACCATCATCCATCATCATCATCACCATCATCATCATCATCATCATCATCATCCATCACCATCATCCATCATCACATCACCATCATCATCACCACCATCATCATCATCATCACTATCACATCATCATCATCATCACCACCATCATCATCACCATCACCATCATCACCACCATCACCATCATCATCACCATCATCATCACCATCATCACATCACCATCATCATCATCACCATCATCATCATCACCACCATCATCATCACCACCATCATCATCATATTATGCAGTTTAATCAAACCAACACAAGAACTTACACAGTCCCAACAGCAGTGAAGAGGTTTTAATTCGGTGTTATTGTGTTCTGGGGGGGTGCAGACTCAGACGAGACACGTGTGTACTTCTAAAATCACGCGTCAGGATTTTTGAGTGTCAGTGTGACAAAAGAGCTCTGGTTGTTTTCCTGAGTTCACACAGTGATGGGAGAAAATGGTGATTTTAGGCTAACATGTCAAGCCCTCTGTTAGCAGTGTGAACATTCCAGCAGTGACACCATATGAACATCGTTGCCAGGTTCTGTAGATTTTTGAGAACTGTCTGTTGTGTTGGGGATGTTCTGCGTTGGTGAGTGTAGTTTTTCTTGGAAAGAGACCAGGCTGCTTTTAGAAACCTTTTTCTGTTTCAGCCTCTTGATCTGTCTCTTCCTGTGAGGAGAATTTTTCCCACAAGTGGTTTCGGCAGACACTATGTCCTTCCTTGACGGGACGGATTCTCCCAGAATCTCAGTAAATGGCAGAGCAGCGTTACCAAGAAGAGCTAAATATAACTAATACGCCTAATCAGCGCTCCAACAGCTCCAAGTTACCCGAGTCACAAACGTAGTTCCCGAGGAGGCAGAAAAGAAGTGGATGAGGCTCCGCCTGCCACGGCCCGGCTCCTAACAGCCAGGACAAATATGACGCATCGTTTCAATGATCATGTGGTGATGAGTGGAAATAGTACATATATGTGGTAAAAATAAAACTGGGACCACAGACAGGTGGAGCAGGGTCAGTGGAGCGAGTGAAGGGATGACGGCAACACACAGACCTGCAGATGTCGGCGGCGCTGCCGGTGAATCCCTTCGTTTTAGAACTTTTCTGCAAAAACGTCTTCCTCCCTTTGCCCGGCTTTATTCAGGGGTCGAGGCGTCAGACTTTTATCAGGACACGAATTTAAAATGGTGGCACGGCTTCCTCGTGTACTGCACCAAACGATAAGAATGGGCTCAACAAAAAGGTCCAGGAAGTGACATCATGGGTGTTATTGATGAATTATATAGTAAGTAAGTAAGTAAAAGGAAAAAAAGGAGGGGGCCAGAGAAAAACAAACCTGAGACAAAAATTCTAAAAATAAAAAATGAGGTGGAAAAAAGGAGATAAAAGGAAACAAGCCGAAGATATAAGAGAGATCGTTTTGGATGATAAAGATGGTTTCAAAACTGGGATCGAAGAAAACCTGAGATGTGATACTGGTTTGTTAGGTGTTTGCTGGTAATATCGATGGTAGTACCATGTAATAATAATTGTGTGTGTGTGTGTGTGTGTGTGTGTGTGTGTGTGTGTGTGTGTGTGTGTGTGTGTGTGTGTGTGTGTGTGTGTGTGTACAGGGCTTGTCCAGCGTTGTGTGATAATCCAAAGGGATGAAAATGGATTTGGGCTGACAGTAAGTGGAGACAACCCTGTGTTTGTGCAGCTGGTGAAAGAAGGTAGGACTCTTCCTCACACACACACACACACACACACACACACACACACACACACACACACACACACACACACACACACACACTCTGAATCCCTCTCTGTTCTAGATGGAGCAGCGATGCGTGCAGGTGTCCAGACAGGGGACAGAATCATCAAGGTGAGATTTTTTTCCTTTTTGAGTTGATTTGTTAGTGCGCCACTATTTAATTCCTCACAGAGAGCCAGCAGGTGACATGTGACACGTGATGTCACAGCTGGCAGATACCTCACACCTTGTGTTCGTTCAGAGGGTGAGTTCACCCAGCACTGAAAGTCCAGTCAGCGTCTCCTCCCCCTCCCGCTGCCGGAGTGTCGGGGAAGTTCTTTAGTCTGTGAAGTCTGCGGGAGTTTGACGGGTGAAGGTGCTGCTGTGGTCGCCGGCTCGTCATGGTAACCAATTTTTAAACATGCAGTAAAAATCGCATGCTAAAGCCATGAAATGCCTCCTACTGCTGGTCTGGAGTAACCCAGGTGTCAACAAGCCTCAAACACCAAGCATGAAGCCATGTTTGTAGTCTTACTAGAATCATGGCGTCGGGGGGGCTATAGTAAATGATGAGACTACAATCATGGTGGCATATTTTAATTAGTCACGTGTATTTAATAGAACATCAATTCACTCTGACGGGGACGCAGCACGTTGTGGTCTAACTCCAGTACTTTGTGTCTTCCAGGTCAACGGGACCCTCGTTACACATTCCAATCACATCGAGGTCGTCAAGCTGATACGATGTGAGTATCACTCATAGGCCCCCGCTCGTAGTGGGTCCACCCCGCGAGGACGATCCGAACAGGACACGTTTGTCTGTTATTCATGAAACAGACATAAATGTTCAGACTCCAGTTTCGTTTATTGAGGTCAAACATCTTTCAGCTGGTTTTGGGGACTCAGGTTCAGTTCTCTCTTCACCTTCCCTTCATTTTTGACTCCTTGGTGGCAGCGGGCTCCTATGTAGCCCTCACAGTGCTGGGCCGGCCTCCAGGTCTTCCTCAGATCCCCCTGGAGGAGGAGGAGGAGGAAGAGGAGGAGAAGGAAGAGGACGGGAAGGAGGAAGGAGGAGACGTCAGCCAGCCAGAACTGAGCTCACCTGGACCGTCATGTGGGGAGCAAAGCAGCATCTCATCCTGCAGCGCCCAGGAGCAAGTCCCGCCCCCTCAGACCGATCCAGTAAGAAAGCAGAATGAGCAGCACAGACGTGCTGAACACAAGCTCCTCAACCTGTCCCAGGACACAGTGATGACATAATTCGTCTCATTTCAGACAGAAAAATAGAAAACATCATCATTCTGTTGTCATGACGAATTTGATATTTAAATATTAAATATTTGTATAAACACCATAGCAGTTGTCACCTGACACTTTACTAGTAGAGCAGGTCCAGAACCACAGGACTGGCTTAGTTGACACCCAACAATTTATACAGGGACAGAACAACTGAGACAGAGCACCAGGGACAGGACAACTGAGACAGAACACCAGGGACAGGACAACTTAGACAGAACAACTGAGACAGAGCACCAGGGACAGGACAACTAAGACAGAACAACTGAGACAGAACACCAGGGACAGAGCACCATGGACAGAGCACCAGAGACAGAGCACCAGGGACAGAGCACCAGGGACGGAGCAGAGTGGAGATTTTTTCCACTGAATTATTTTCTGGATGGAAACGATGTTTTGGTTCTTCTCACGGTTCATTGGTTGGTTGAAGTTATTGATGGACAGACAGTTCCTCCTGTCACTGACTGTATATGTTCCCCAGTTTCTGTTGGTAACTAAGAGGTTTTCTTGTTGCTCCTCTGACTGCAAATCTACTGATACGGACACGTTAGCGCCTCCTCTCGTTACCTTCCTATAGGAGAGCAAGAGCCCTCGAAACCGGAGAGTCAGCACCCTGGAGAGGACGCTCACCAAGCAGCAGCAGGACTTGCAGGTAACAACTCTTAGCTTGTAGCACCGACTGTCATAAATGTTTTAGGGAATGTGTTGCTTTGCCATCATTCCAGGGGTTTGACAGAGGTATGCTAACAGTTCCCATTCACTACCATTCATTATGCTAAGATAACTAGTGTGGGCCTCAGCTCTAGAGGAGTGTCCCGGTCTTCGGGGACGATGGACAAGGAGTGGGTGCGTTCCTTTAACATCACAATCAAAATGACCCCAAAGTATCAGCTCCTGAGTGCTCGCTGTCCCGTTGTGTCGGGGTTTATCAGGATATTTCTTATCGCTCTGGTCTGCGTTGTGTGTCTGTGTTCAGGCCAAGGAGGAGGACTACAGCCGGAGTCCTCGACCCAAACTACTGAAGGAGATTCAGGAGGGAAAGAGGCACGTTTCACTGCTGCAGGAGCAGCTCAGCAGAGCAGCCTTACAGGTGCGCACGCGCGCGCACACACACACACACACACACACACACACACACACACACACACACACACACACTCATCACCACTTTTACCTTTGATTTATACCTTGTGTGACCTACTAGTTAATCTAGTTAATATGTGCTGCAGCAAGATCCTGGCTTTTCAAACATGTCACTGTAGGATTCGGTGGGTAACCCGTCACCAGACCTCAGACCAGTACAGCTCCTGGCTTAACTGGCGTCTGCGTGTGTTTCCAGGACGTAGCTGCAGGTTCCAGTAATGGTGAGACTGAGGATGGAGACGGTGGGCAGCACATCATGTCCTCAGAGGGCGATGGCGCCAAGGACGGGTCCCTGACCGACAACCCCTCTGTGGGTACAAAGGCAGCTGACTGCACAGTTCATATAGACCTTTTATTTCAGTGTCAATCAACTGGTGATTGGGTTTTTGCTGGAAACTTTTCATACTCTGAGAGTTTTAAGGTAAAAGTCACCACTCTGTCGACCCCAAACAGCTCAGTTGTGGGTGACTTCAAGTATGAATTCTTCTTTGCCACATTGTGGAGACTGTCCTCTTCTGGTCGGCTCGCTACATGTGATGCTAACCTCCCAACCTGACCCCTAATGTGACCTTACTGTCTATTCTCTTTAACGCTCACATCCATTTGTATCAAAACAAAAATCCGGAATTGTCTCTGTTGACGTAACAATACTAGTATCAGTACTAGTAGTACTAGAAATCCCGTACTAGTTCTAGTACTGGTGGTATATTGAAGAAACTCCTACAATCTAACATCTAAATTCAACAGGAAGTGCCTGAAAAAGCGGAGCAGCCGTCTTCGTCACAACAATCTTGGTATCTCAGCTTCTATAAATGGGAGCGGCGTGACCCTCCTGGGCCCTGCATCACCAGCACCAGACTAAACACCCAGCTGGCTTCACTCTTGTGTTGTTTGTGTGCGTGTGTGTTTGTGTTAGATGTGTAGCAGCCCCCCCCAAGAGAGTCCTGGCAGAAGGGAGAGGCCCCGCCAGAGCCCAAACACCGAGAGCCTCAAGCTCTGCTCCTCAGCTGACACCGAGGACCCTCCTGACCCTGTACACGCACACACACGCACACACACACACACACACACACACACATACACTCTCGTCTGCCACCGTCTACCCTAACCCACCAGTAGAGGAGACCAAACCAGAGGGTTCTGGTAGCTCAGATCCAGAGACAGAATCTTGTGAGGTGCCTTTGTTTTCCATCAGTCCAGTAAACTTGGAGTTTTCTCCTTTGGTCAGGACTCTGGAGCCCAGTGCATTGTGGGTAGCCCGCCCCTCCTCTTCAACCCCCAGATCATCGGAGCAGAAGACGACTATTTTGACTCGCAGCAGGAGCAGGTATGAGAAGTAGTCCTGAAGTATTAGACCCGGTACTGAAGTATTAGACACCGGTCCTGAAGTATTAGACCCAGTACTGAAGTATTAGACACCGGTCCTGAAGTATTAGACCCAGTACTGAAGTATTAGACACCGGTCCTGAAGTATTAGACCCAGTACTGAAGTATTAGACCAGGTGCTGAAGTATAAGACCCAGTACTGAAGTATTAGACCCGGTGCTGAAGTATTAGACCCGGTACTAGAGTATTAGACCCGGTACTGAAGTATTGGACCCGGTACTAGAGTATTAGACCCGGTACTGAAGTATTAGACACCGGTCCTGAAGTATTAGACCCAGCACTGAAGTATTAGACACCGGTCCTGAAGTATTAGACCCAGTACTGAAGTATTAGACACCGGTCCTGAAGTATTAGACCCAGTACTGAAGTATTAGACCCGGTACTGAAGTATTAGACACCGGTCCTGAAGTATTAGACCCAGCACTGAAGTATTAGACACCGGTCCTGAAGTATTAGACCCAGTACTGAAGTATTAGACCCGGTGCTGAAGTATTAGACCCGGTACTGAAGTATTGGACCTGGTACTAGAGTATTAGACCCGGTACTGAAGTATTGGACCCGGTACTGAAGTATTAGACCCGGTACTGAAGTATTAGACACCGGTCCTGAAGTATTAGACCCAGTACTGAAGTATTAGACCCAGTACTGAAGTATTAGACACAGGTCCTGAAGTATTAGACCCAGTACTGAAGTATTAGACCCGGTACTGAAGTATTGGACCCGGTACTAGAGTATTAGACCCGGTACTGAAGTATTAGACACCGGTCCTGAAGTATTAGACCCAGCACTGAAGTATTAGACACCGGTCCTGAAGTATTAGACCCAGTACAGAAGTATTAGACCCGGTACTGAAGTATTAGACACCGGTCCTGAAGTATTAGACCCAGCACTGAAGTATTAGACACCGGTCCTGAAGTATTAGACCCAGTACTGAAGTATTAGACCCGGTGCTGAAGTATTAGACCCGGTACTGAAGTATTGGACCTGGTACTAGAGTATTAGACCCGGTACTGAAGTATTGGACCCGGTACTGAAGTATTAGACCCGGTACTGAAGTATTAGACACCGGTCCTGAAGTATTAGACCCAGTACTGAAGTATTAGACCCAGTACTGAAGTATTAGACACAGGTCCTGAAGTATTAGACCCAGTACTGAAGTATTAGACCCGGTACTGAAGTATAAGACCCGGTACTGAAGTATTAGACCCAGTACTGAAGTATTAGACCCGGTACTGAAGTATTAGACGCAGTACTGAAGTATGAGACACCAGTCCTGAAGTATTAGACCTGGTACTGAAGTATTAGACCCAGTACTGAAGTATAAGACCCGGTACTGAAGTATTAGACCCAGTACTGAAGTATGAGACACCAGTCCTGAAGTATTAGACCTGGTACTGAAGTATGAGACACCAGTCCTGAAGTATTAGACCTGGTACTGAAGTATTAGACCCAGTACTGAAGTATGAGACACCAGTCCTGAAGTATTAGACCTGGTACTGAAGTATTAAACCCAGTACTGAAGTATAAGACCCGGTACTGAAGTATTAGACCCAGTACTGAAGTATGAGACACCAGTCCTGAAGTATGAGACACCAGTCCTGAAGTATTAGACCCAGTACTGAAGTATTAGACCTGGTACTGAAGTATTAGACCCAGTACTGAAGTATAAGACCCAGTACTGAAGTATGAGACACCAGTCCTGAAGTATTAGACCCAGTACTGAAGTATGAGACCCCAGTACTGAAGTATTAGACCTGGTACTGAAGTATTAGACCCAGTACTGAAGTATTAGACACCAGTCCTGAATTATTAGACCTGGTACTGAAGTATTGGACCCAGTACTGAAATATTGGACCCGGTACTGAAGTATTAGACCCGGTACTGAAGCAGACCTAGGTCTAAGACCAGTACTCAGGTCTTTGATGGTCATGGAGTCAGTACTTATCGTGATCGTCTGGCTGCCGTCCCAAGAATATCTGAATGAAGACAGAACGGAGACTTCAGAGATGTGGAAGTTGTTCTTTGTCGAGGAACTGGAAGGTTATTTTTCAAAATGGAGTTCTATCAAGATGGTCTTTTGGCTTTGACGTTCGTTATTTCATCATCAATGATGTCACGGTGACGTCTGACTTCTCCATCAGATTAACGAGCAGTGCAGCTGTTTTCAGAGCATCGACCTGCTGAAGGCGCGGCCGGCTCACCTCGCCGTCTTCCTCCATCATGTTGTCTCGCAGTTTGACCCTGCGCCTCTGGTATACATACACACACACACACACACACACACACTGAGTGTTCTTCTACTGCATGAGAGAGTACTTCTTTAATGGGAAATCAAATCGTCCCATTCCGCTGAAGCATCTCGGTCCAGGACGCTGTGTCTTGATGCAGGCGACCTCTGAGTCCGGGACTTGGAGCCGTGACTCTTAACGCGTTCGTGTAGTGACAAGTTGAGCAACTTCCTGGACGAACGCTCGTGTCCTTCCCCGGCTGCCTGCAGCTGCCTGCTCCGCCAATCTCACCCGTTTGTCGGTGAAGCAGAATATTCAGAAACAAGCTCCACATCAAGCTGGGCCACTTCTCTTACAACGGGAATGACACCAGTACATTTCTGGTCGATGCGAATTTGAAAGGGCGAGGCCCAGAGGGTGAGTCACACTTCAGTCTTGACGCGTCCTCCATGAATGGACCACATTGTGCCTGTTAACGGTCCAACATCTGGATCCTGACTGTTGCACGTGGCCTCATTTCCAAGTCTGTTAGCTTCCTGTGTAGATGTGAGTCGTTACTACGAGCGACTAATTGTTGTCCACCACGATTCATAGTAACATTTACGTTATTCGTGACAAAGAGCATCTGTGCAGCCTTCAGCATGTCTGCTTCTAATGGTTGGGTTCCCGACCGATCGACCGACTGCTTCATTTCAGGGTTCATCGTTTGTCGCACTGCTCTGCGCCCAGTGGTCAGGCTCTTGTCCAGCCTACAAAGAACCGTTTCATTCCTCTTCATACTTGATAGAGCAGGGATCTAAAAAGCGTCTTAGAGATGAACTGATGATCAAAGTAGCTGCTGATGTTTTCTGTCTGTTGTTGCTGCTCAGGTTGAACGTCCAAGTTGTGCTAGTTGAACAGCACACGAGTGCTATGCTATGCTACAATGCTAAGCTAAAAAGATCAAATAGTCTTGATCTAGAAGAGAGAGGAGGAACTGAAGAGCCGTCTTTTCTCTGTCAGCTGTGTTTCCTATACGCCGACATGCACAAGCAAAGCAGCGCCAAAGAGAGCCGCCGCTTCTTCATGGAGTTCCACTCGCTCTTCATGGATCGTGCAGCCGTACGTGCTTCTCTTGTCTCTTGCTTTTGTCTGTATTCGCTGTGAGTTGATATTAATGTAGTTGTTCTTCCTCTCTCTCAGAATCTTAAGATACCAGTGCCTGACGCAGTCACAGCTGAGTTGGGTAAGAGATGGAACATCTGAAATGTCTGGTGTTTCTCCATCAAGTTAACTTACGTGCTGTCAGACGATGAAGCCCACATACCTTCCTCACAAAACTTACATTTAAAACATGAAGTTATTTTTCATACTGTCTGATTTCATTAGAACTGTAGAAGGTTTCTGCTCTCTTTTCCCTGCATGGCCTTGGCGGTGAAAGAACAAACAAAAGAAAATGTCACAAATGGTCAGCCTGAGGGTGAGAGACGTGGCGGAGGTATTTCATCTTGTCAGCAAACGAAGGGTCCAGTTGTCCTCCTGGGGGGTCAATCAACATTAGGAGGCCAGATTGAGAATGGATGTAATTCATTTCATCATCTGTTATTGTTTATTGCCAATTAGATCATCCTGGGTGTGGAAACTCAGACACCCTCTTAGAGTTTGTTATGTTTTGTGAAAAAGAAAGAGAAATTCTGATCAAATCAAGCTGAACAAAGATCAAGTGGTCACCAAAAGTATTGGGGATCTCTTAACAGATCCCATGGCATTAGGGTTTAATTTGATAGGTTTTTACCTAATGTGTGTGTGTGTGTGTGTGTGTGTGTGTGTGTGTGTGTGTGTGTCACAGACAAGCGGAGGCTAGAGTTACTTCCAGAGGATCTCTGCAAACAGTACACACAAGTGTTACAGGACTCACTCCTACCAGACCTGCACAAAAACCTGGAGGACTTCAGGTGGCTGTCATCGTCTCACCACGCTGTCCCGCCTCACCTGTGTGGTCATGTGTTCGATGTTAGTTGTGTTTGTGTTGTTTGTGCAGGCACAAGCGCAGCATGGGTCTGACTCTGGCCGAAGACCAGCTGTCGAAGCTGGATTCAGAGCGAGGAAACGACCTCCAGGCTTTGGAGAGGGAATGTTCCTGTGCTGAACACATTCTGTCCAAGATAGAGGACATTCTGTGAGTGTGGACACACACACACACACACACACACATTTGTGCGGCCGTAAGTGTGTGTGTTCATCCTGTACCCCCTCTTGCAGGTTGACATCGCAGCCCACTGAGGAGGAGAAGTGGTGAGAGGAAAGAAATACTCGTATAGCAGATTGAGTCAGATTAGCAGAAGTAGGATTGTGTAATAGTGTGTACACTAATGGTACTGAATGAAGTACACTGCTCTTATTATTAGTAGTAGTATTGCAGTATCAGCTGAAGCATCTTCACCGTGACCGTGTGTCCTGTGTTGCTGCAGTCAGACGATGCAGTATGTCATTCTCACCTACATGAAGCACCTGGGGGTGAAGGTCAAGGAGCCCCGAGGCCTCGAACAGAAACGAGCACGCATCAACTTCCTGCCCAAGATCAAGGTGCGGCGCCGACATCAGCTCAGTGAAAATGACCGACTTACTCAATACCCCTCTCCCCTCGACCTTACCTACCCCTCTATCTCCCCTCTACCTTACCTACCCCTCTATCTCCCCTCGACCTTACCTACCCCTCTATCTCCCCTTGACCTTACCTACCCCTCTATCTCCCCTCGACCTTACCTACCCCTCTACCCCTTTACATTACCTACCCCTCTATCTCCCCTCTACCTTACGTACCCCTCTATCTCCCCTCTACCTTACCTACCCCTCTATCTCCCCTCTACCTTACCTACCCCTCTATCTCCCCTCTACCTTACCTACCCCTCTATCTCCCCTCGACCTTACCTACCCCTCTATCTCCCCTCTACCTTACCTACCCCTCTATCTCCACTCTACCTTACCTACCCCTCTATCTCCCCTTGACCTTACCTACCCCTCTATCTCCCCTCGACCTTACCTACCCCTCTATCTCCCCTCTACCTTACCTACCCCTCTATCTCCACTCTACCTTACCTACCCCTCTATCTCCCCTTGACCTAACCTACCCCTCTATCTCCACTCTACCTTACCTACCCCTCTATCTCCCCTTGACCTTACCTACCCCTCTATCTCCCCTTGACCTTACCTACCCCTCTATCTCCCCTCTACCTTACGTACCCCTCTATCTCCCCTCTACCTTACCTACCCCTCTATCTCCCCTCTACCTTACCTACCCCTCTATCTCCCCTCTACCTTACCTACCCCTCTATCTCCCCTCGACCTTACCTACCCCTCTATCTCCCCTCTACCTTACCTACCCCTCTATCTCCACTCTACCTTACCTACCCCTCTATCTCCCCTCGACCTTACCTACCCCTCTATCTCCACTCTACCTTACCTACCCCTCTATCTCCCCTCGACCTTACCTACCCCTCTATCTCCCCTTGACCTTACCTACCCCTCTATCTCCCCTCTACCTTACGTACCCCTCTATCTCCCCTCTACCTTACCTACCCCTCTATCTCCCCTCTACCTTACCTACCCCTCTATCTCCCCTCGACCTTACCTACCCCTCTATCTCCCCTCGACCTTACCTACCCCTCTATCTCCCCTCTACCTTACCTACCCCTCTATCTCCACTCTACCTTACCTACCCCTCTATCTCCACTCTACCTTACCTACCCCTCTATCTCCCCTCGACCTTACCTACCCCTCTATCTCCCCTCGACCTTACCTACCCCTCTATCTCCCCTTGACCTTACCTACCCCTCTATCTCCACTCTACCTTACCTACCCCTCTATCTCCACTCTACCTTACCTACCCCTCTATCTCCCCTCGACCTTACCTACCCCTCTATCTCCCCTTGACCTTACCTACCCCTCTATCTACCCATCCAAGTGTACGTCATCACGTATGATTTATTTAATCGTCAATAATCAAACAGAAGTTTGTCTCTCCAACACACAGAAGAGCATCAAGGCTGAGAAGGAAGGTGAAGAGAAGGTGAAGAAGCCTCGGTTTCCCAACATCCTCGGCCCCCCGCGGCGACTGAGCCGAGTGGATTCGACCTCGGGTGAGAGGCGCTACCGCTAGACCGCCGTGTTTTTTCTTTTATGTAACGTGACTCGCAAGCATTAAACCGACCGTGTGTTGCTGTGTAGTCGGTAAGGCCGTGGAGATGAACAAGCAGCGCTCGCCAAAGCTGTCCCCTCCGGCGGCTTTCGGCATCACCGAACAGTCTGACTTGTCTACGCCAATTTCTGGACGGACTCGTGCAAATCAGCTGAGTGAGGGCTCGGACGCCGCTACTCACGTTGTGCTGTTAACCACCTCATCCACCCACAGCTCCCCTACTGGCCTGGCCTCAGACACCAGCGGACAGGACTCCGACTGCAGTAAGACAGCCGCCTCCCTTCAGGGGCGTCACCACATAGAGACTCAGACATGACAGCAGATAGTCCATGTAGTTCCTGCTTGGGCGGAGATTTTGTGACCCGCAAGTACGACTGTCTGCCTCTGGACATACCATGATCCCAACATACCCTGAGGTAGTCGGAGTATTTTAGTAGTAGTAGAAGTACATCCACCTAAAATGAAAAGAAAGGAATATCTGCATGAACTTGAGTCACCTTCTGTCTTTGTTGTTTCACCTTTCTCATGTCTTTACCTTCGCAGACCTCTCGCCTTTCTCCCTCCAGCTGAGACCGGGTGAGGGTCTGGCGTCTGGCGACCACCAGGATGGGGTCTCCAGCCCCACAGGCACTCAGTTTGACTTCAGCCCCTCTAACGTGGAGCAGTTACAGGAGGAATACCAGGAGCCTTTCAGGTTTTTTTCTGATTTGTCTTGATAGCACCTCCCACCGGAGGGGCCAGCAGGTCTGGGGGGCGGAGAGACAGTTTTGATGTTATACATGACGTTATAGGATGGAAGTGCCGTGTGTGGCGACCTCAGCTGACATCCAGAGTGAAGATGACCTGGGTGGGGAGCCAGAGTATGAGGAAGACCCTCTGAACTGGCAGAGTCTGGTCAGCCGGGGAGTCCTGGCAAGCTTGACGCCGCAGGAGATCAAAAGGCAGGAAGTCATCAACGGTGAGTCACCAGTGTTCACTGATGTCTGTACGTGTGGCTCCTGGAACTGATCCACCTCCGTGTGTCGTCTCCAGAGCTGTTCTACACGGAGCGCGCTCACCTGCGAATGCTGAAGGTGTTGGACGGTGTTTTCTACCAGAGGCTGAGCAGAGACGGCGTTCTCCCTCCAGAGGACATCAAACACATCTTCACCAACCTGGAGGAAATCATTCAGTTGCACGGTAACGTATTTAATCACAGCTCTCAGCAGTTCACCCACGTCTGGAAACGTTGACTCGTCCTGCCAGTTCTCCCCCTCAGACTGCATGACTGAGAAGAGCACAAGCACACGCCCACAAGCAGCGGCGCTCTGACGCGTCATGAAGACGAGGCTGAATGTGGCTGACAGGTTTAAGCTGTGCTTAGTAAAGTTGTTGGAGGATTTTTTCAGCTTCTCCAAGAGTCAGACACTAATGAAGGTGTGCGCTGCGCTCTGAATGTGTCGTACCAATGAGGAATATTACTGCTAATCATCTGCTGTCTGTGTGCTCCCTGATGTGACGATGATCAGCTCGCCCTCAGGAGTCTCCTCTCATAAAATCTCTCCTCTTTCTGGGCTCCACAGTCGCTTTGACAGAGCAAATGACAGCCATCAGGAAGAGGAGCGAGACGTCAGTGATCGGTCAGATCGGAGACGATCTCCTGGCTTGGGTAAGACCAGGGTTCTAATCCCGTGACCCACAAGCAGCCGCCAGCACAAAGATTCCTGAATTGATCAGCATAACAGGTTTGATTAGCGATCAATCAGAGCAGGATGGAAACAGAGACCCATCCTTCTAAACCGAGCGATACAATATTCACCAAAGCAGCAAAATCAGGAGTAAAAACCTGCTTCAGGTTCTGGTTCTCTCTGCAGTAGAGCGCTGAGTCGATTCAGTCAGTCTCCACTTGACAAGAAAACAAATGCAGAATATTCAGTTTCATTGAAACAGGAAGTGAGGAAACTGGCAGAACAATGGAGGGTAAAAATCGATCAATACATAAAAAGTCCTCCTAGAAGCGACATTTGAAACAGAAGGATAAGAGCATCAAACAGGATCATGAAAAGGTTGATAATCATAATAAATAGGATCATCAGTTAAAATGTTAATAATAATCATAAAGTGACAAACCAGCTTGTAACAGTCAAACAGAGCAAAATCTATAGATAAATTGTCCTTTAATTAGTTGATAAAATGCAGTGAAAAAGTTGGACTGAAGGGGAAAGTTGTGACTGTAGCGAGAAGCGAGCGTTCAAAACAGCAATGTGTCTCCTGAAGGTTAGCATTGCTGCTGCTGTAGCGTCCGTTAGCTCGTGAGAGGAACTGAGTGCTTTCCTGCTTGGGTTTGTTGATCCGCTTGGTTGAAGTTAGCCCCCTCGGCTAGCTGGAGGCGCCCCCTGCTGGTTAGTGGAACAGAAGCACTGAAGATGAAGAACTTGGGAAAGAATTGTTTCCCACGTCAGTAAACATGACGACACAGGGAGGTAACCAGCAGTCTGTGTTCATTCCAGTTCAGTGGCGATGAAGAGGAGAAGATAAAAAGAGCAGTGGGAACTTTCTGTAGTAACCAGCCGTCAGCCCTGGAGCTCATCAAGACCAGGCAGAAGAAAGACCAGCGCTTCACCTTGTTCATACAGGTGAGCACAGCAGGCCACGCCCACTCCGGTGACAGCTGTGACTGGACCATCGGTTGATGATTGTCTTCACCGTGTTGCCTCAGGAGGCCGAGAGCAACCGCTTGTGTCGCCGGCTGCAGCTTAAAGACATAATTCCTGTGGAAATGCAGAGAGTGACCAAGTACCCGCTTCTGCTGGACAATATCGCCAAGTACACAGGTATGAAGTTGACTTGCATCATCATACAGGTGAGAAAACTGCCATGTACGCTCGTTTGTTCAGGGAAATGATCCGGTTCTCTCCCAGGGTTTTCCCTCAGAATGGCCACTTCCTCCCACATGGTGTGTTTCAGTGTGGGTTCCCGTGGTGAAGGGAGATATGGTGTTGAATATTTTTATGTGCACACAGATGTTTCAGGGACTGTTTGGCCTCACAAAGACATGCAATGTCAAGGAAATGAAGCGGTAACAATGTAGGCGAACCCTGCTCAGGACGTCAGTCCCACTGAGGACAATCTTCATGTGTCTCCCTGCAGACGACGGCGAGGAAACAGAGAAGGTGAAGAAAGCTGCGGAATGTTGCAAAAAGATCCTCAACCAGGTCAACCAAGCTGTGAAAGAGGCGGAGAACAAGCAGGTACGGACAGCGAGGTGAAGCGGGGGAGTCCTCTTTACATCATCGCCCATGTCACCACACGGCTGCTTGCACCCATGAAACCTGGGCGCCGTCACATCTGCGTCTGTAACTTTATCCTGAGGCAGGCAGAATTTGGAATCTGTTGTCAAAGTGATGCCGTGAGAGCAGCAGTATGACCGTCACCGAGAGCCGCCTGGGATTTAATGCCAATAAACACAGAAATGAAGCCCAAGTCACTAAACCAGGATGCTGACTTGAAGCAGTTGGAACGACCGCGCTCCGACCTGTTGTGGCTCCAGAGTTTGGTGTGTCGGACGCGGCGACCACCGGATCAGAGCAACTTCCTTTGTATTATGAAGGTATTAACTGAGTTTGTGACGAGCTCAGTGGCTGAAAGTGACCAGACTTCTTCCTCCACAGAGATTGGAGGAGTATCAGAGAAGGCTGGACATCTCATCACTGAAACAGAGCGAAAACCCCGTGATCCTGGAGCTGAAGGTAAAAAGCCTGTTCTCTTAAGTCGATATAAGGAGGAGGAGCCTCACACCTCAGAGGGTTTTTTGAGCGATAGACAGCCTAACAGTTGCCTGGTTTGATCTTCAGCCTTGCAGCGATGCTGTCTGGTATTTTTATGAAGGGTGATTCTTCTCCTGCAGAACTTGGACCTGACCAAGAGGAAGATGGTGCACGAGGGTCCTCTCTCCTGGAAAGTCAATAAAGACAAGACAATCGGTACACACACATCCATCTGAGTCCCAGCAGATGAAAACACACTCACAAACCTTCCCCAGCGGTTGCTGAAGACGATGATGTGTAGATGTAGTAACAGCTGCTAGGGCATGGTCGCGGTTTGTCTGACCAGCGAGTTCATGTTGGTAGAAAAGACTTTGTCACTTCTGTTGGTGATGTCATGACCTGGAGACTGTGATGAACCACGCTGACACCCCAGCAGTGCAGCTGGACACAGATTTATTCCAGCCTGGTGTCTGTGGCAGAGTTGTACACCATCCTCCTGGAGGACATCCTGGTTCTACTGCAGAAGCAGGACGAGCGTCTGCTCCTCAAATTCCACGGCAAGAATCTGGCGAGCGCCGCCGACACCAAGCACATCTTCAGCCCCGTCATCAAGCTCAGCACGGTCCTCGTTCGTCCTGTGGCAACCGGTAAGAATGGCGTACTGCCTCACAGTACCCCAGGTGTATGCTACATGTACTCTTCATGCTCCTGCGAATTACTTTTGTCCTCATCAGACAACAAGTCCTTCTTTGTTCTGTCCATGTCGGAGAACGGAGCCCAGATCTACGAGCTGATGGCTCAGACTGTGTCTGATCAGAGAACGTGAGTCTTGTAAACATGGTACCATGTGACCCGTGACCACATCTCATCCTGCGGTGTCGCTTCTCTCCTGCAGGTGGCAGTGTCTGATCACGCAGTGTGCTGAGGCCATGAAGGCCAAACCTGGCAGCAGCCACGCGCCCCCCCAGGCGGAGTGAGTCCACTGGAACACGCACTTGTGTTGGGTTTTTCGATTGTTTCTCATCAACGTGTGTTTCAGGGCTGAACGGGACGCCATCGAGATCGTCAACCAGCCAAGTAAAGACACCAGCGGCACACCCAGTGGAAGCCTCCTTCCTGCAGGTAACTGTAGTACAAGTACTGTGTCTGTCGTCCAGCTTAGTAGTCACTGATCTTCCACCACTTTCCACAGGTCACGGGCAAATCTGTCTCTTCCACTCCGACGGGTTTCTGTCTCTTATGTTACGTACACAGAAGAGGACGAGCTGTCAGTCAACTGTGTCATAAAGTTGCTCCCAATTTGCTCAAAATCTGTCAAACTTTGGTTTGCATGTAATGTCGCATTCAAGACGAGTCAGAATTCTCAGCTCCTCTACTCCCAGTCAGGAGGACACACTGACATCAGTGGGAGCGCCGTAGACTCAGCGACTCACAAAACAAAAGCTAGATGTCCCGTGGCTGTGGAGGTCGCAGTAGTCAGAGCGTTCAAGAAGATATCTGAGCTACTACTCACGTACATGTCACGTTCTGTGCTAAAATGTCCAAAAATACAAGGGTTAAGTTCTTAAGGTCGTGTTTTTGCTGGTGGGACGTCAAGTCGGAGGAATGGAAGCTCTGAAAGACGAGTCAGCTGTCGGATTAAATGTCTCTAAAATTCCATCTGAGGAACTTTAGTTTGATTGACTTTGCAGTTTGCGCCAGGTTGAGTTGTCTCCTCTCCTGTTCTCCAGACATTCAAGCTCCAACAAACCGGTTCGACCACATGAGGTCAGAGGACGAAGAGGAGGAGCTGTCATTGGCTGATCGGTCGGAGGAGGAAGAGGAGGAGGATGGAGACGTGGATGAAGCAGAGCTGGAGGCCTTCCTGGACGGACAGCTGGCAGACAGACTGCCCTTCCAGGGAGGGTCCTGCCAGGGCATCACCGTGGAAAACCAAGACCGGCGCTCACTCGTCTTAAGTTCCTCCAAAGCTGAGGAAGCCCTCAGGACGTGTAAGTCACAGGTTCAAGGGTCCGGGAGCCAGTGGAGAGTCGGTGTCTGCAGTTGCCATGGAGATGACTCCTCCCTGTTTGTGTCCTAGTGGTGATGCTGAAGCAGGTTCTCTTCAGCCACCTGATCAGTGGAGAGGGGGAGGAGGAGAAGGACGTGACAGAGGAGAGGAAGCTGAGTGAGGCCCCCAGGTGCCCTGAAGGGCCTCCCACTTCTTTTGAACAGGTTCAAGCGAGTTTGCAGAGAGACGACACTCCGGTCCCGTCGGCGCCGTCTGAGACAACTGAGCGCAACGGTGAGGCAAAGATCCCAGTGGCCCACTGAGGGAGGCCTGGGAAGAATGCTTGCACTGCTTTTTGTTGATGTGCTTGAACTCCGCCATGGCCTCTTCTGCCCTCAGGGGGTTTTGTGGTTCTGGATTTTGTCGGCGGCTCCGAGGAGAGCAGCACTGACGACGATGGAGGAGGTGACGTTGGGATCGACATGAGGAAGCTGCTGTCTTCCTCCTCACAGACAGACGGTGGCGGCCCCAACCTCAGCCGGCAGCTTATGACTCACCTGCGCCTCCTACAGGCTGACCTGCAGTATCTGAAGGTCCGTTTGCATGAACTCCAACAGGCTACGGTGAACCAGCAACCGTCGACCAGCCTGAGTGAGCCTGTCGGGTCGGGTGTTCACATCCTAACGCCGCAGCAACGTTGATCAGCTCAGAGCCGAGGTTCCCCGCTGTCTCCTGACGTGGTTCAAGCGTACAAACGCTTTGCGCCGTTTGAGTTGATTTTAAACTCAGCTGTTGTTCCTACTGTAGTTGGAGAAGCATTTCAGTGTGCGGGGAGGACCCTCGGTCCCCTGGCCCGGTGTCAGGCTGTCAGCTTACATTAAAGCTCGCCGCTCACCGCCGCTGGGAGCCTTTCAGAATGTCACTGCTGCTCCTCAAGCCTGTTGTCAGAATAGAAAATCTTTGCTGTTGACTCTCGTGTGCGTCACTTCCTGCTTGGCTGGATGACATTTGTTGTAACGCTCTTCTTCCAGGAGGTGGAGCTGAAGTACAACGAGCTGCGGCAAACACTGAGTGACACGACTACTGACTCGGACGACAACAACGGTGCGTTCCTCTTCACTCAGATAAACCCACGTGAATCTCTTGCGGTGTCTGACGCTCCGTCCTCGATATGTTTCAGATGGGATTCAGTGACATCCTGATGTCTCGGTCACATGACTTTCATATTAGTTTTCATGAATCTTCAACTCCTCAACGCTGCTGTCGCCTAGTTTCACAGCGTCAGAGGAAGCCGGTATCATCTGAAGGATTGTTCCTCCATAAACCCTAAATCCCCTGAGAAGAGACACTGTGGAATAAGTCACTTATGCTGTAATAATAATCCACTGCAGAGATTATTTTAAACACTGGAGTTTGAAGAAGGAGGGTGAAGTCACACAGACGCACTGCAGACATGAAGGAGACATTAGGACTGTGACCAGGACGAGGATTCAGACCACTGCTATAAGCGTCACGCTCACACATGACACCAGAGTTTAGCTCCACGCCTTCACGCTTCCCTGAAACGGAACAGAATTCCTCCCCAGCGCACCATTGGTCACGATTCCCAGACTTTTACATGTGGCTGGCGGTCCTGACGGCGTGATCGATGAGCCCACACACACTAATCAATGCATCGTTACTGGATTTTTGGAGTTAGTGTGTTTCTCGAGTGGTCTGATGGTATAACTGAGTAAAGGCCTTTATTTCGTGGAGAAATCCAGCAAACCAGCGCTTGGCTCTAGCAAGGAGCTCAGGATACGCAGAATAAAGCTTGAAGTACACTCGGAACGTGCATGTATGAATGACTCGATGGACAACTACAGGAAGACAATCAGACCAGTGAAGCAAGTCAATCCCCCATGATGGAGTTGTTCTGATCCCAGTATGGAACCCTCCCCTGATGCTGGGCGGAGTCTGAGATCAGGAAGGGAAACGCATGTCACGACGGACTCGTGTTCGCTGTTCTCTTGCCAATACGACCCTGTTGAAGGCTGACGAACGCCCCTGAATACACAAAGACATCTCAACAGCCTGCAGGGACCTAACGGGGGAGGCTCCGGTGGCTGCGCCGACCGCCTCTGTCAAACTCTAAATCACGAGTATAAAAGCTCAGGGGTTCTGATGCATCGTGGACCTCAGAACACAACACATCAGGTCCCTCAGCATGAGTTTAATGACTTGATTATCTTAATAGTTCTTCCATTCCAGGCCCGTTTGCTACGTCCTCGTTAGCAAGCGAGGTAGCTGACCCACTAGCTAACGTACTGCCCCGCCATCCCCAGCACTGAGCCCCTCCCATCATCGTCCCCCTGAGTTCATGGTTGTTGAATGTTGGGTACCATTCCTGATAGGAGGGTTTCAGCTTCATCTCAATCGCTGTATTCAGCTATGAAAAAAAAAAGTTGCTTGGCACAAGAAGCGCGGATTGATTGATTGATTGATTGATTGATTGAACAGACATCTGCACTTTCGCAGTAAACTGACAGGCTGCACCGCTGAAGCTCCGGCTCCCGGGTCCAGACACAACAGACGAAACCTGACGGATAAGGAGGCTTGTTACTGATAAAAGAATGTAATGTCCAGCGCTGACGACTGTCACAGTGATGTGTGTTGTTGAGCTGCTTTATTACACCATGACAACATGTTAAACACAAACTACGTAACAGGAGGGTAAAGTATCCATGCTATAGTCGTCTGTTTTCCAGTGTTGTACTTTTACTCCATTATGCCTCTTCCTTGCTGACTGAAGCTGATCTGTTCTTGGAAATGAAGGGAAAGACTGCAAAGCGTCTGGTGGTCGTGCTCATCACTACAAACGCTACGTCTCGCTCATCTGGCTCGTTTTAGTCCAGCTAATGTAACGTTAGCCCTCTGGCTAGCTACTTAACTTTCCCCAAACGTTGAATTGTTGACACTTTGGTTCCTTCCATTTCCTCCTGTTTGACACTGGCCTGGATTCACACAGCAGGACACCTTGTTTGAACTTGTCCACTTCACTTGATGTCAGGGTGTCAGGAATCTGAGACCTGCAGCTCTGCACCTTCATGCTAACTCAGTTCATGTGACTGGGCCTGATCCTTCCCTCTGAAGAGTTCCGGCCTGCTTGTTTCATGGCTGCGGTGCGTCACGTCGCCTACGTCACGTCGCCTACGTCACGTCGCCTACGTCACGTCGCCTACGTGACGAGAATGTTGCTCCTCAACTCAGTGCCTCCCTCTCAGCGCCTGCTGATGCTCCAAGCGTCCCTCTATTGATGTGAGCTTCATCTACATTTGTGAGTCCGTGTGTGTCAGGAAGAATCCTTTGTTTCTGTGTTTTGCTATCAATGAGTCAGGTGAGCTGATTTATGCGGCCTCACGGCGGGAGAGAACTCAGGCAGCTGCATTCACGTTTGGCTCCGTCGTATTCAATAAACCTGTTTTATTGAAGTCAGATGTTAATGCAGCTGGAGAACACAAACCCCTGGAACGTTCTGTGAGGTCTCGGCTGGAGTAAAGGTGACGTTCTGTGACCGTTGCTGCAGGGTCACCACGTGGAGGTCTTCAAGGTTAAGAGGTTGTTATTTGGCACTTTGGAGATGTTCAGGGATGTTTCCAGGATTTGTGGGTTCCTTATTAAGAGTACGCTCCGTTACATTTTCCTGTCACTGCAGGTTCTACACCCAGGGAACCAAGTGTAGGAAGAGGAGAGACAACAGTCCTGTATGCTCCCCTAAACTAGGGAACCTTCTAAACATTCCTGACACATTCTGAAAGCCCACCAAATAATCTTCCCTCTACCCGTTAAAGAACTCTGCATCCTGATGGCTGGAAATGTTCTGGGAACGTTGTGTTGAGACCTCCAGTAATGATTCCATAAACATTCCCAGAACTGCCTGGGCCCATTTTCCCCCACACAATGTTACAAACCTCCTCTGCAGCAGCAGGCATGTTCTCTGATGTTCTCATTCTGGTTATCTATGCTTCCTAGCTGAGGAACTTAGAACACATACATGAGCCACTGAGAACCACTTAGGAACAGCTTTCCCATACTGATCCTTGTGTAAGCAGAATGGAGCGTTCTCCTGGAGAAGATGTTTAGGTTTCCAATGTTCTGCAAATGTTAAGGACTATTGTCACCTTTGGAGAACGTGACCGATTCTCCTCTCATAAGACAGCGGAAAAGTTGACACCACACAAGTTTTCCACTGAAGAAACGCGACTTTGACGATGTTTATGATGACTTTGGGCCTGAACACCCGTCCAGTTCTTGAGCTTCCCTCAGCTTGTGGTTCTCCAGCCACTTTTTGTACTTGGCTCTACTTTTTTTGTAGCCAAACCTGGCTATGTCCACCATGAACACCCAGGCGAGCGCGTACATCACCACCCCGCCCAGCTTCATGGCCAGCATTGTCCTGGGAGAGGTGAGCTCACAGTAGAACATGGCCGTGCCTACGCCCACACGAACTGTGGCAAACAACACAATGAAGAGCAGGTCAACCGCGTCGCCCAGCAGGGTGTCGTACCGGCCCGCCTGCCGCAGGAACCAGCGGGCCTGCAGCAGGGGATTGGTGATCTCGCTGCCAAAGATGACGCCGCAGGTTTCACAGCCCGACACCCCCGTCAGCAGCGCCAGCAGGATGCCCGCGATGCTGGCAGCGTGGTGGGCCAGCATGACGGGACCTTCGGAGCGGTAGCACACACACCAGCCCATGTCGAAGAAGAAGTAGCCGAGGCAGACTGTCAGGGCGAAGGTCTGGAGGGGCGTGTTCTCCGTACCTGAGAGCAGGAAGCACCAGTGTCACAAGGGAAATGATCCATGACAGGAGGTTTCTAATTACACTGTGAAAACTACAAGACGCCATCTGTTCCCATGGCGGGATGATGTGGGTCAGCAGGTGTAACACCTTCCCACCTCTAACATCTTCCTACCATAAACTCATCCAAGTCCAGGAACAAATTCTACTTCGTGGTCAGGAGTGAACCCAAATATGGAACGATATTCTATCAGGTGACCACAAACGCTATATTTTTCTCCGTGCGGCTGCTCCAGGGCTCCGTGATGAATCGGTTGCAGTAGCGAATATTTCTGATAATTTTATGTTACTGCTTCTGCTTCAAAGCAAAAGAAATGTTCTTGTTGACTTGTTGGGGCAGTCAGGAAATGAACCCATCCTGAATAAATACATCAAAGAGCAAGATGTCTGTGTAGGTTCTCATTCATCCAGGTCATCGTAGATCGAAGCGAAGTAAAATCTGGTCAACTGGACGTAAGTTGTGGTGGAGAGTGAGGTAGGGTGACCTCTCTTTACCTGACTGTGTCCTTGTCAATGATGAGACTGGACGTAAGTGAACTTACGTCCAGTTGACCAGATTTTACTTCGCTTCGATCTATCAAAGAGCAATACTGCTTCAGGTTGTGATGCTTTCCTCTGGAGAACTGGACCAGGACTGGCGAACTGGACCAGGACTGGAGCTCTGAGCTCTGCCAGCCCAGGGGTCAGAAGACTGCTCACAACTTGACTTTTGAGCCTCGGTGACAGACGCACGCAGACAAAAGCACTTTGATGAAGTTGCAGAAATGTCTGCTTGAAGCTTCAGTTACAGGTAGAAAATGAATGGCGGGCACTCGTATCAGTCAGGTGACCTGCGTGCGTGAGGGGCCAGGGTCCGTCTATGAAGACGACGTATGCCGTCAGCAGCACTATGACCAGCCCGTGTGACAACGTGACCAGCCGGCAGTTCCACTCAGGCCCTCGACGGCAGGTGCAGCACAGCAGCAGGTAGAGGCTGAGCCATCCAATCAGGCTGGAGATCACCTCCAGGACGGCCATGGCGGCCCGGAGGGGACACGGCCGGAATGGGACTGTTGAACGTCACGTGTCCAGTTTCTAACCTGCAAAAACGAAGTAGAAACCACAACAGTTAAGATACATGTTTTCCTCTCAAGGGTTCTGGACCTTGTGAAGTATCACTTGTGTGTGAGTCCAGAATGCAGAAAGAACCAGCCACGTATTGTTAGCTTCAAGCTACCGGAGATGACAGCTAACAACAGCTAACAACAGCTCCACTGCCAGAAATGTGCATTGACTCAAGGTCATCATCCGCTTCGATCCCCAAAGAGGTCACGTGGGAGGAAAAAGCCCCTCATATTAGTGAGTACTTGAAAGTACATAAAATACACTTTTGGGGTGAAGTGCAGCTTGAAACCTGTCGTCACTAAAGCAGTTGCCTGATTAATTTATACAATTTTATTGTGAAAAAGTTCATCATTTCTCAGATGAATGAAGGAATCTTGCCCCTGAGTGAGTGCAGGATCAGCCCCTCCCCCAGCCTACCTGGGCTCCTCCTCCTCTCAGGGTGCAAAACAGCGTTTGGAATCAACCTCCATCAGTTTACATCCCCTTCGAGGCTCGTAGACTCATCAAAGTGGCTAAAGCTAGCATATTTCAAACAGACACCCTGCCAAGATGACAGCGCAGCCATGAGCGAGCTACTACAGACGGTTAAGAGATCCTGTATCCCGACCCCCTGGATCTCGGACCTGATCCTCTTAAAGGATTACTGTCTCTGCTTGTCAGCTGCTGGGCAGGACGGCGGCGCCAGGCAGCAGTGTCACCCTGAAGTAAAATTCTAATGATCGGATGCTCTTTGGACTACTTAGCTTCCCTGTGAAAGAAATATCTCAGATTTCATCATGCAAATCTGCTTAAATTCCTCATAAAATGATGACGTTGATCCACCAGACGCTTGTGCTTGTACTCATCAGATCGGCGGCTTCCAGGGTGACGAGCGAGTAGAGGAGGCCACCAGATATCAGTGATGAAGTGAGCAGGAGAGAAACGCCGCTTCAGGTTTTACCAACACTCACAGCAGGTGAAGGCCAGTGTTCCACCTTCATCTGCTAATTTAATCTGCTAATCTGAAGACAGAACGTCTCCCTGAAGGCCCGAGGGCCGGCGGTGGCGCTGTGGGTTCAATCCTGACCAGGACTCAGATTTCCTGAGTGAAGAAATCTGCTCTGCACACTGGCAAAAGAAGGAGGAATCATGACTCCTAGAGCAGGGCTGGCCAAAGTGAGGCCCGGGGGCCGAGTTTGGCCCACTGAAGCTATGAGAAGTAAATGTCACATTTAGTTTGATCTTGCAGGACAAAAGTGACGAACATCACAACATAAAATGCTTGGATGCATTTTTATCCGTCCATCCATCAGTCCATCCCTCCCTCCATCTTCCCCCTCTTCTCCTGTTGAGGGTGGTGGGGGTGGAGCCTATCCCAGCAGCCTTCCCCCTGGACAGGTCACCAGTCCATGGCAGGGCCAACACATAGAGACAGACAACCATTGGCTCTCCCAGCCACGCCTACGGTCAATTTAGAGTCTGGATTAACCTGGTCCCTCTTGATGTCTTTGGACTGTGGAGGAAGCTGGAGTACCAGAGAGAACCCAGCAGGAACAGGGAGAACATGGAGACTCACCCAGAAAGACCCCGTGCTGCAGCCGGGGCTCCACCCACAACCTTCTTGATGGGGGCCACAGGGAGGACCACTGCTCCACCCACAACCTTCTTGCTGGGGGCCACAGGGAGGACCACTGCTCCACCCACAACCTTCTTGCTGGGGGCCACAGGGAGGACCACTGCTCCACCCACAACCTTCTTGCTGGGGGCCACAGGGAGGACCACTGCTCCACCCACAACCTTCTTGCTGGGGGCCACAGGGAGGACCACTGCTCCACCCACAACCTTCTTGCTGGGGGCCACAGGGAGGACCACTGCTCCACCCACAACCTTCTTGCTGGGGGCCACAGGGAGGACCACTGCTCCACCCACAACCTTCTTGCTGGGGGCCACAGGGAGGACCACTGCTCCACCGGGCTTCCTGATGCATTTTTATGCACAAGAATAAAATCTGGAATTTTTTTCCCCAAATTTAAGACGAGTAAAAGACAAAAACTATTTATGCCATGGAGTTAAACTCCACCCCATCAGTTACTCAAACGTTGGGTTTTATTTAGTTCTCTTTGATTTCATTTCCTGAACTTTAGTTTCACATGAATGCAGTTGAACATCAGAACTCGTCATTGAAAGCTTCGTCTCTGTTAATCGTTCTGTGACGTTTAAACCAACCAACACGACAAAATACTGCCTTGATCAGTTTATTGCAGTAGCAGTACTAGTACAGCAGGCGGCGTCTTGTTTCTCAGAGGCGAGTTACAGCTACGTCAGCGGAGAAGAAGAAGAGTCGCAGCGGAAGCAGAAACCCGTCGGAAGGTCACATGACGTCAAACCGGTGTCAATGTGGTTGAAACACGTCGCTGCTGCTGCAGGCTCTGCGGTTCTGCTGCGGCCGCTGAGGCGTCCCGGTAAGTCCGTCCCGGTAGGCTCGTCCCGGTAAGTCCGTCCCGGTAGGCTCGTTCCGGTTAGTCCGTCCCGGTAGGCGCCTCACATTTCTGCGAGGTGAAAGTTGGAGTGAGAAGCGTCGTCTGGCCGCCGTCCTCTGCTGATCCCAGGCTCTCCAGCTCGGCATCATCAGATACACGGAACGGAAAGTTCAGCGTCTGAAGTCGCGGGTCACGTGTTAGGTGACGTAAGTCCCCGGGGACCCTCGTGAACGTCCTGGTCGATCGTTAGGATGAGCGATGTCCGGGCGCCTCGTGTTCAGGCTTGTTCTTGTGTAGTTGTGTAGTGGCGTTCCTGGTGAGTGACGCCAGATGATGACGTATTTTCCTGCCCCTGAACAGGAGGTCCCAGCTGGTCTCCCGCCCCCTCCAGGATGGCTCTTTTCAGAACAGCTGCTCCTCGAGTCTGTGCCTCCACGCTCAGCGAAGCCTCCGGACCTCAGCGGCACAGCGGCGGTCCGGTGTACCAGTACGTGGGCCAGCACAGGAAACCGGGCCACAAAGTCTTTGTGTGGGGTTTCAGCTTCACCGGCGCTCTTGGGATTCCTAGTTTTGTGGTGCCGGACAACGGCAGGAAGAAGCCCCGCAAGTACCAGCTCACGCCGTACCGGCTGGACACGGCGGAGAAGGTATCAGCTGACACAGGTCACGTTGTAGCCCACAGGGTTCTGGTCTGGAGGTAGTATCCAGATCAGGTACTGCATCATTTTGGTTTCACCACGTCTGACAGCACGCCGGCGCCCTCAGTGACCTGATGTCTCCTGTCTTAGATCTCGACTGCAGCCTGTGGTTACGGCTTCACCCTCATGGCCTCCTCCACCTCAGACGTGACCAAAGTGTGGGGGATGGGCCTGAACACCGACTCTCAGCTGGGCTTCCAGCGCACCCAGCATAGCCGACGTAAGAAACTCTCTCTTCCTAAGATTCTGGTCAGCCCGGTCCAAACGGGCGGCCTCTCCTGAGGTTAGAGGCTCACCTGTTTTGGGGGGGGGCACTGACGCTCCCTCCTGTCTGTAGATCTCAGCCTCGACTACATGCTGGAACCCACCCCCGTGGCTCTGCCCCTGGCCAGGCCTCTGCAGACCCGAGTCGTTCAGGTGGCGTGCGGACGGGCCCACTCGCTGGTGCTGACTGATCTAGAGGGAGGTGAGAGGAACCCACCAGCAGCAGTAGGCTGAGGGGAACCTGTGCACCCGAAAGAACCTGTCCCGTCTTCTCTCTGCTCCCTCTAGTGTTCAGCCTGGGGAACAACTCCTACGGCCAGTGTGGGCGCCCGGTCGTGGACGGGGAAGTCTACAGGTGTGTGGCGGTTCTCTCCCGACAGGAAGTTCTAGAGGGAAAGTGACATCCGTCTCCTCCACAGAGGAGTAGAACCATGGTTCTGTTCTGACCTCGAGGTTCTTGATATCCATGCTGGTTTAAGAAAAAGTGGTTCAGGTAAAAACCTCCCTGGTGCAGTCGATGGATCGGGGATGGGGTCTTGCTCGAGGGCTCCTTGCTGCTTCATCAGCCCCGCCCTTGTTTGTCCTGTAGCCCAGGTGTTGAACCGAACCCTCGGGTACAGACTTGGTGTCAAGTTTCACAAGTCGAATCCACGTGTTTTTGACGGGTGAAGGACGCGACCCATCCTGACCGGCGTCCTCTGCCTCTCATGTCCCAACAGCAACAGTCACGTCGTTCACAGGCTGGAAGGCTTCAGCAGCAGCGTCGTCCAGGTGAGAGCCGCCACCGCCGCCATACAACCTGGATCCGATCGGTGCTGATGGATCTTGATGTCTCTCCTCCAGGTGGCTTGTGGACAGGACCACAGTCTCTTCCTCACAGACGCCGGGCGGGTCTACGCGTGTGGGTGGAGCGCTGATGGACAGACGGGTCAGTGTTCCTCATACGGACCAGCTGTGTTTGGTCCAAGTGAAAATGGCAAGAATCCTGAGGACGTTGTTGAGGAATGAAGTTAGAAATGTGCAGGAATGTCCGAAAACCCTGAACCTGATCCAGGAGCTGCAGAGATGGACCAGGTTCAGGGTTTTAGCCTCTTTAATTCCAGTCCTTCTTCTTTAACTCGGAGAAGAAGTTGTGCGTCAGCGTGCTGTCGACGGTTCTGCTGGTGCATTGTGGGTCGCGTGGACCTCCCAGGTGTAAAAAGGCAACAGTTACCCTTGTAAATACTTCTAGAAGTGACATCCTCATGTTGTGAGTATTTGTACTGAGTGTGACGAGTTCCGGGTCTTTCCAGGTCTGGGGCACCACCGCTTCTGCTCCACCCCCACAGAGGTGGGTGGGGACCTGGCGGGGGTGCAGGTGCAGCAGGTCAGCACCTATGGAGACTGCAGCCTGGCGGTGTCCAAAGATGGGCAGCTGTTTGGGTGGGGCAACTCCGAATACCTGCAGCTGGCCTCCGTCACCGAGGCCACACAGGTGAGAGAACTATCATCCAACAGGTGGCGCCAGAGATCAGCGCGACATTAGCTTCTGACATGTCAACCAGTGAAACACAGCAGTGACGGCAGGAGGGCTGATGGAACCTGGCTCTGAACGCCCCTCCACCCCAACTTCCATTGCAGAACTGGAACTCAGCCATGACAGTATTCACAGAAGCCAAAACTGCAGAGAAAATGGGACGTACCAATGAGTGAAGAGTAGGGGTGCATCCATCTTTGATGGACACACAATTCTCATCTTCATCTTCTGTTGCCACCTCAGATTTGTAAATCCTCCCCCGGGATCAGCATCAGAGATCTGATCACTTCCTCACTGTCACTCAGCTTCTTGTTCACCTTCGTTGTCTTTCAGATCAACTCTCCTCGTCATCTTCCCCTGGGCGGCTGTGGGAAGGTGGTCCAGGCTGCGTGCGGAGGCTCTCAGGTGGCGATTCTCAACGGTCAGTTGACATGATGAGCGTGAGCCTGGATGTTGGTATCATAAGAATAAATATCAGGCTAAAGCTGCCATGGCTTTGGGCCGGCGTGTGGGAGGAGTGGCCCGGACCCCGGTGAACTGAACCTCCACCATCCACCAGTCTGGTGTTTACTGGTGGATCTGATGTAGAACTGAACCTCCAACATCCACCGGTCTGGTGTTTACTGGTGGATCTGATGTAGACCTGAACCTCCACCATCCACCAGTCTGGTGTTTACTGGTGGATCTGATGTAGACCTGAACCTCCACCATCCACCAGTCTGGTGTTTACTGGTGGATCTGATGTAGACCTGAACCTCCACCATCCACCAGTCTGGTGTTTACTGGTGGATCTGATGTAGAACTGAACCTCCACCATCCACCGGTCTGGTGTTTACTGGTGGATCTGATGTAGACCTGAACCTCCACCATCCACCAGTCTGGTGTTTACTGGTGGATCTGATGTAGAACTGAACCTCCGCCATCCACCAGTCTAGTGTTTACTGGTGGATCTGATGTAGAACTGAACCTCCACCATCCACCGGTCTGGTGTTTACTGGTGGATCTGATGTAGAACTGAACCTCCACCATCCACCAGTCTGGTGTTTACTGGTGGATCTGATGTAGAACTGAACCTCCACCATCCACCAGTCTGGTGTTTACTGGTGGATCTGATGTAGAACTGAACCTCCACCATCCACCGGTCTGGTGTTTACTGGTGGATCTGATGTAGAACTGAACCTCCACCATCCACCGGTCTGGTGTTTACTGGTGGATCTGATGTAGAACTGAACCTCCGCCATCCACCAGTCTAGTGTTTACTGGTGGATCTGATGTAGACCTGAACCTCCACCATCCACCAGTCTGGTGTTTACTGGTGGATCTGATGTAGAACTGAACCTCCAACATCCACCGGTCTGGTGTTTACTGGTGGATCTGATGTAGAACTGAACCTCCACCATCCACCGGTCTGGTGTTTACTGGTGGATCTGATGTAGAACTGAACCTCCAACATCCACCGGTCTGGTGTTTACTGGTGGATCTGATGTAGAACTGAACCTCCGCCATCCCCCAGTCTGGTGTTTACTGGTGGATCTGATATAGAACTGAACCTCCACCATCCACCAGTCTGGTGTTTACTGGTGGATCTGATGTAGACCTGAACCTCCGCCATCCACCAGTCTAGTGTTTACTGGTGGATCTGATGTAGAACTGAACCTCCACCATCCACCAGTCTGGTGTTTACTGGTGGATCTGATGTAGAACTGAACCTCCACCATCCACCAGTCTGGTGTTTACTGGTGGATCTGATGTAGAACTGAACCTCCGCCATCCCCCAGTCTGGTGTTTACTGGTGGATCTGATGTAGAACTGAACCTCCACCATCCACCGGTCTGGTGTTTACTGGTGGATCTGATGTAGAACTGAACCTCCACCATCCACCAGTCTGGTGTTTACTGGTGGATCTGATGTAGAACTGAACCTCCAACATCCACCGGTCTGGTGTTTACTGGTGGATCTGATGTAGAACTGAACCTCCGCCATCCACCAGTCTGGTGTTTACTGGTGGATCTGATGTAGAACTGAACCTCCGCCATCCCCCAGTCTGGTGTTTCCTGGTGGATCTGATATAGAACTGAACCTCCACCATCCACCAGTCTGGTGTTTACTGGTGGATCTGATGTAGAACTGAACCTCCACCATCCACCAGTCTGGTGTTTACTGGTGGATCTGATGTAGACCTGAACCTCCACCATCCACCAGTCTGGTGTTTACTGGTGGATCTGATGTAGACCTGAACCTCCACCATCCACCGGTCTGGTGTTTACTGGTGGATCTGATGTAGACCTGAACCTCCACCATCCACCAGTCTGGTGTTTACTGGTGGATCTGATGTAGAACTGAACCTGTTAAAGACTGTGTGATGTGTCACTGGGACGGTGTAAACATGGCGTCTGGTAAACAGGTTTGTCCAACAAGCAGTTTTGATGTCTTCTTCAGCTCAGTCAATAAAAGCCACTGTGTGTGTCTCCCCTCAGACCAGGGCCAGGTCTTCGTGTGGGGCTACGGCATTCTAGGAAAAGGCCCAGAGCTCTCAGAGTGCGCCACTCCAGAGATGATCCCCCCCTCTCTGTTCGGACAATCAGACTTCAACCCCTCCGTCGCTGTCGCTCGGATCCGGTGCGGCCTGAACCATTTTGCTGCACTGACGGGTAATGGCGTTGGTTAGGGTCCGGGTGGGAAGCCCCTCACATGTCCTCATGACTCACTACTACAGTGTTTAATGGCAGCTAAAGGTTTCACCTGAGGGATCCTGTCTGATCTAATCTGATCTAATCTGATCTAATCTGTGGATGTCACTCGTGCTAAAACAACCCTGCATCCCCATTAATCTGCTGCTTCTGTCTGCGTCTGTCATATTTGACGCGTCTCAGATCGCGGCGAGCTCTTTGTGTGGGGGAAGAACATCAGAGGCTGTTTGGGCATCGGAAGGCGAGACGACCAGTACTTCCCCTGGCGAGTAAGACCACACCCACCCAGCATCAGTCACACACGTAGCTGAGCTCCGGGACATACGCGTTCCATCAGCTTCTCAAGAACCAAAAAGAACTGAGAGCAAAAGTTTATGAAATTTACAAAAAGTAAAAACAAATGTGATTAAAAATACATTTCTTGCTGATCTCCAAGTTGAGCTTGCAAACCGTTGGACTTTCGTCTCTCGTAGGTTTCCTTGAGAGCAAAGACTTTGGTTTTAGAGAGAAAAAAGAAAAGCAAAGGAAAACCACGAGAGAGGAAAGTCAGTCGTTGCTCTTGGTTCTTGGTGTTCTTCAGGTACGACCCTGACGCCGGCCTCTCTCCACCTGGCAGGTTCCAGGTTCCATGATTAAACCAGACTTGCTGTGTGAATGTGTGTCAGGTGACTGTACCAGGTCAGGTGCTGGATGTCGCATGCGGTGTGGACCACATGGTGGCGCTGGTCAAGTCTGTCGTGTGAGCTGCGGATGAGAGGCGGGGAGTTGGTCTGAGCCCCCGCTGACCCCGGGACCCCCAGGAAGCCGACGGGCACTCGGGCCCCCCCGAGCCAGCTGTTCTCTGCTGGGGTGGAACCGCGTGCAGGACAGTCCATTACTGCCCCTGACGCCGCTCACCTCCCCCTGCACGAAGGTCACAGGCAGAAAGACCCTTCAGTTTATTGCTGTACTCTTACACCATGATCACGTCCTGCTCACTGCGTTCCACCATGATGGCTGAAAGTGAGAGCACAGGAGCAGCTGGACCCCAGGGGGCGGAGCAGCCTCAGGACCCGCCAGGGCTCGTCACATCTCGCTCCTGTGGCTCTCAATGGTGAAACAAAGTGAAAAACCCACGAAATGGAGGTGAAACTGCTCTCAGATCAGCACTCCAACCTGTCATCAGTAGTTCCTCCTGGAGCAGCAGAACTCCAGCCACGGATCCTGCCAGCTGGACGCTGCTGCTCAGAAACGGGCCGGCATGTCAGAAATCTGCGAGCAGAGAGTGGTTCAGTTTGACTTCAGTCTCTTTGTTGAGGCTTTTGTCATGTGATCGAGGCACCAACAGTCAGTTTGATGCTGTAAATTCAGTTTCACCTGGAGACCACATCTGCAGACTCATCAGTAAAAGCACTCCTACCCTCAAAGAGCGTCCTCGTCTCAAACATCTGCACCTGACGCGTCACTTTGAAGGCGCCACAAACATAAATTGGCTTTCTGACATCTCAGTCTCAGGACTTCAGCGCTACTTTTCCTAACCCTTTTATCAGAAAACACATTTCGTAACAAAGGCAGAATTCACATGGATGGATTCCTGCGCCGGTCATGTGATCGTGTCTGATGTTGCCCAACTAGGACTTCATTTTGTAGCCGTGAGCGATTTTTCCTTGATTTACGACGTTCCCAGCAGGAGAGAAGCAGCATGAGACTGCTGACAGTTCGTGACCACCAGATGTGGATCTAAGAGAATAAACTGCTTTCAGAAAATCCTCTGTTTACACTGGTTTTTATTTGTGAGGCATGGATTTGATGGAAGTGACAGATGGCGAGTTACCAACGACGGTGCTGAGGAAAGTCAGGGAACTTTTTTATCCTGTTTGGTCGAAGCCATGTGATCTGCAGCTGGTCACCTTTGCCTCTGCAAGCCGGAATGTTAACGATTTCCTCATTGATCATAAATGAATTCAACAGAACAGGCCTGCAAGCACGTCCGGCACGCCCCCCCCCCCCCCCCACTCATACCCTCAGCTCTGGAGAACAAACGCCTGACGGAGGTGATCAATGAGCCTCGTTAAGAGAAAATACATTGACATAAATATGGCTGACTCTGGACCAGTGATGAGGCCCAGAGTCAGAGGATCAGGTTTGGTTCAGTGGTTCCTACAGGTGGCCTGGAGAACCTGTAGAGCTTCAGAACCAACCTGCATGGAGGGACGGTGCCTTCAGACCAGCCCAGGGATCAGGACCAGCCCCCAGGAGGAAGCAGCTGCAGGCCTAAGTCACTCTGGCCAGCCAGTACCCAGGAACCCTGTGAGGTGACACAAGCAGAGCTCGCCAGGATGTAATCAAAGGTCCTGCTCATGCCGGTGAGGCGACTCACTGCTGTCTCTGTCACTCCCAAAGCTTTTGATTTGTTACGGTGGTGTTGGGAACAAAGTTGAGTGATTCTGTCTTGAATTTGGCTGCTGGTTCCTTTAAAAGTGAGAGGTGAGCTGAAGCCGGCACTGACCAGCGAGTGGGCAGCAGAGCTGAGCTGGAGGGTTACGTAAGGAGAAAGATGATCATGGTAGCACCGACATTCCACGCCTCAGCTGTGTGCTGAGACAGCAGAGAAAAGGTGGCGTGGGGAGAAGCTCATGCAGCGCTATGAGGACCCGTTGGTTTGGGGTTTGGCTTTCTCTGCTCGGGCCGATTTACCCGCTGTCCCCCCTGCTGGCACCCATTTGTTGCAGGCTGGAATGGAGGAAGAGCAACGTGGTGGCTTCAGAGTAGTTGAGTTGGTCCTGAGGGCTCCAGCCACAACACGCAGGGTTGAGCAGAGAAGAAGAAGAAATTCCCCTTTAAAAAAGTGAAAAACATTCAAACAAAGTGTTTGCTGATATTAGCAAATGCTGCAGATACATTGTTGCCAGAACATGCAGAGGAATACATTTGCATTTTAAAACATATTCATTTTACTATGTTTACATGACAGAAACCTTTCAGAATACTGCAAACACGCCAGCATTGTGTTGTAAATGGGCAGCAACTCTGTCACATGACTTTCCTGGACATCAACATGGATAACAGGGCGGCCCGGTGGAGCCGTGGTCCTCACGGTGGCCCCCCTCCAAGAAGGCTGTGGGTGGAGCCCCGGCTGCAGCACGGGGTCTTTCTGGGTGAGTCTCCATGTTCTCCCTGTTCCTGCTGGGTTCTCTCTGGTACTCCAGCTTCCTCCACAGTCCAAAGACATCAAGAGGGACCAGGTTAATCCAGACTCTAAATTGACCGTAGGCGTGGCTGGGAGAGCCAATGGTTGTCTGTCTCTATGTGTTGGCCCTGCCATGGACTGGTGACCTGTCCAAGGGGAAGGCTGCTGGGATAGGCTCCACCCCCACCACCCTCAACAGGAGAAGAGGGAGGGAGGGATGGATGGATGGATGGATGATGGATGGAGGGATGGATGGATGATGGAATGATGGATGGAGGGATGGATGATGGAATTATGGATGGATGGAATGATGGATGGACTGATGGATGGATGGGTGGATGGATGACAACATGTAGAGCTGGTGTCGACCCAGCTGTCTACCACTGTTTACGTCGGGGGGCGCTGTCAGCGCTGCCTCCTATAGATGGAGTTGTTGCCTTAAGAAATGGCAAGAAATCGTACAAAAGAGCAGCTTGGCCTGGTTCAAGCTCAGCACAAATGGTTGCTTGCACCTTCTTACCTCCCTGGTTGACATGCACTTCATAGCCTGACAGGTGTATCACAGCTTCCTGGATCCAGCTGACATCAACCAGTTAGTATTGAGACTGAAATGAAGGAACTTTGCTGCTTTAAACCACTGAAAACAAAGTTCCAGTGGAACTAATGGTCTGTTTGTGATCTGCCGCAAATGTAAAGCAAAAGGGTAACTTTTGGGGAAAAAACTGGCTTATTGTCCATCAGCCTCAGAGACAAGAAGATAGATTAGGATTAGGATAGGTCCAGGATACTGGTTAGTTTAGCCCAATGGCTGGTAGTAGGTGGGAAGTGTTAGCATCAGCTAGCTCAGGTCCAGGATACAGGTTAGCTTAGCCCAATGGCTGGTAGTAGGTGGGAAGTGTTAGCATCAGCTAGCTCAGGTCCAGGATACAGGTTAGCTTAGCCCAATGGCTGGTAGTAGGTGGGAAGTGTTAGCATCAGCTAGCTCAGGTCCAGGATACAGGTTAGCTTAGCCCAATGGCTGGTAGTGGGTGGGAAGTGTTAGCATCAGCTAACTCAGGTCCAGGATGCTGGTGCGTCCAGCAGGAATCCTCCTCCTCCTCGTGATCAGTAGCAGCAGTCGCTCTTGAATTTTTCCACCTTTTAATTTATTGAAATGATCTCATAACAAATGTTATTCACAACTCTTAAACAAATGCAAAGGGACTTTGATGACGATAATGGAGCTTTGCAAACACTTCCCTTCCACTGCCATCCATTGAGCTACGCTAACTAGCAAGAGTCTCCATCGTCTCATCTTGCTCAGGGGAGAATGGGCAAAAAGCCAGTCCCCCAAAAGGCTCCAAAAATCTGGCTATGAAGCAGAAATGTCGACCACTGGGGGGGCGAGAAGGCGTGAAGATTCCCTCCAGGGACCTTTCTGCTCTAATAGATTACCAGTAATCCTCTAGACGTCAAATGATTGAGCATCTTTTTAAAACCAACTTTTTCCCACTGAGGAGGGTTCTGCAGTCATTTTGTGTCTTTCAGGTTCCACCTGAGAGGAACAAAACATCGAGTCAGCAGTGGAAAACAAGCCTGGACCCTGGAGCGGCGACGCCAGACGAACGTCACGGCCATTGTGAGTGAACATCTTGGCAACAACACTGTTGCTGTTTGCTGCTTGGCGGATTATCACAGGCTCAAGATGACATCCTTCCCTGGGTTCTGCTGCAGCTTGTAAATCCCTGCTGCTGCTCCGTTCTCTCCCCACGAGAACATCGACTCCTTCAGAATATCGATTTCCTGTTCAGGACTCTGAAGGTGGGACTGCAGACGTCAGTGCAGGCGGGTGCACAGGTTACTGCCTCGGTTGACATTTATAACAGACGTGAAGTGACATATTTTGATGGAAAATTCTTCATTGACACTTCAACTGCAAATATAAAAGTCCAGGGTTAACTAGGATGAACCAACCCTTACTAATGTGGTCCTCACAGTTCATCTTCAGGTTCTGAAAACCAGGCCGGCTCGAGGTGTCACCAGTTTATTGATGAAAGTACACATGGGACAGGCAACAGTGAGAGGACCGTCCCCAGAATGACACTGAACCACAAACTGGAACAACTCAAACAACTTAAAAGAAAGAAAAAGGGATGATTTATTTTTTCACACATGAAACTCTAAATGAAAAGCTTTTAACTTTTTCTCTGAGATGGAATCAGCAGAGTTGTGTCCTTCCTCACGTCCGAACACAGATAAAATCCCGTGTTTCTGCCAATCAGGTCTGATCAGAAGAAAATATGGCGCAAAATAACCTAAGGAAAACAAAGTCACGTAATCTTAAGACCAACAGAAATCTCCCCATCCTGACAGGATCAGTTTTCACATCAGTACAGCAGGTCTGTGGGGTGGAACCTGCATTAAAGTGCAGACTGGGGCAGGTGGGTGGGGTCTTCATGACCAACATGGACGCCAGGGCTTGGCGGGAGAGGTTCCTTCCCTGTGAGAAGTTTAGCTTATGTTTCGCACTCTTAAACCACCGTTCCAGTCAAAGTGGCTCAGAAATCAAACATTGTGAATAACCGAACTGCACTGAGGGTTCAGACTGTGAGCAGCGCCGCGGCTTCGAGAGCAAACAAACCAAGTCAGGCAGTGCAGCTGTTCTGGAGGAGCACCGGTTCAACGTCGCGGCGTCCACTCTTTACTGCGTTTGTAAAGCAGCTTGACATCTGCTGCCAGAAGCTCAGGGCTCAGCCGGTGTCCATCAGGTACTGGCTGCTAAAGAATGCTAATGCTACGTTAGCTATGCTAGCCTTAGCCAGCCCATCATCATTCTGCTGCAGTGGTTTGTATGTCCATACACCAATTGTAATCCTGGTGGGCGGAGCTTAACCCCAGAGGCAGCAACAGTACCGTTGCAAAATCATGTCAGAAAAAACTTTTTAAATAAATATTTGTTGTATACCTCAATAAATACTAACCAAAACAAGCTAACAGGACCTGCCTTATGTGCCGATGCAAATCCTTCTCAAAAGTTGACATGTTTAGCCAGCAGGTTGCTACTAGCTAGCGGTCAACTACAATAATCACTAATTTTGAGCTTTAACCAGCTAAAGGAAACGGGACTACATGAGGACTACCTTCATGAAAAAAACAGTTTTATGAAAGCAAACCCTAAAGTACCATTAGTTGCCACAGTCACCTCTCGGAGGAGGAGCAGGGCTGCAGGCTGATGCGAGAGCGCAAACCTCCAACATGGTGAGAACTTGAAAAAAAGCCACTTTTCTGTGTAGCAGGAAATGTAGAGGCTTCTTTCTTGACCCAGCAACCTTCCTTTCGCACCTACAGTTGGTTGTGAACTTCCTCCAGTTCAACAAGATCCAGTGGTGAGGAGGAGAGTTTTAAAGGTTTGGACACAGCTAAGAAAACTCCCCCTGCAAGTGGCAGCAGCGTCAGGCTGGAGTGACGGGAATCTTCTGATCTTCTCTACGCAAGGAAGGCGTGTTTGTAGCTACTGATGATCAAGTTCAACTATCTGTTGATGTCACTAAGACTGTGAGATCTTTGCACTCAGCGACGAACCAATGCGCTACTTTCTAACTTATTCTACCCAAGAGAGTCAGAAAACTGTGTTCTTTTTTATAACTAATTCAGACACATTCTTTCCATCAATCAGTAGAATACAGAGCTGTGTCAGCTGCTATGCTAGTGGCTAAGGAGCTAACAACACAGGTAGCCATGCTAGCGGCTATCAGATTCAGCTCAGATCTCTGGTCTGATTTCAGAGAGCAGAACATGAGGTGGTTCAAGGCTACGTTAGCTTCAGCGGGGTGGCGCTTTCCGACATGCTCTCAACGACGTTAGCTGGCTGAAAACTGTACTTGATAAAAATGATGTTGAAACTTCCAGCTTGTTTGCCGACGGACGATCCGGACCTTTCAGACCGAGCCGTCGACCAGGCTGCTCACAGTGTGAACACATCAGAAGAACCCTTCCTCCTGGAGAGGAAGAGGGACGACCGCCATGCTGCACCAGACTGAGCAGCTCGGGCCCCCCCGGTCTGACACAGGCAGGTCATCGCTGTCGTTGGAACAATGTTTAGTTCAGCAGAGAACACGCCGGACTACTGAGGCTGGCGGTCTACCCTTGCTGCCGCTCCCAAACCTCCTGCAATTGCACACATTTTGACAAAAGGCATCAGTTTAGGCATCAAACCTCTTGGCACTGAGAAGCAGCCTGTCCAGACACGGAGGGAAATGGAGAGCTTGAGATCTCTACTATTCTTTGAGGGTACATTCGTTTATCCGTCCATGAGAGGATTTCTGGAACTAATACAGTATCGATACTCGTGAGGGTCGGGGGCCGGGACCGAGCAGCTTTAGAGAGGAAAGAAACAGATTCAGTCTAGTAAACTAAAGCAACAACTAGTCAAGCAGGCAGTGCCGAGGAAGGGGAGGTGGGGGTTGGGGGTGGAGCTAAAGAAAATGGCTGAGTGAGTGGCTGAGTGACAAAAAGGCAAACACACTGCCGCCACCCCCCCCCCCCCAACAGAGCAGTCACACGCCGTGGTTAGACCCTTCCTTCAGAGCTCAGCCGCCGTAGTCCGCTAAGTAGCTCTTGGCACTTTTTGGAAATGATAAACAAAATGAGTTTGGAAACGGTGCTCGTCATGGTTTCCTCTGGCCGCCGTCACTACGCCGGACCCTCTGTCCTCAGAGCGCCAATGACACTTTGGATATTTTCTTCAGGAACCTGGAGACACACAGAGAAGCCATTTTAACATTCAGGTGTGTCACGAGTCCAGGGTTGGTCTGAATCATCAGAAACACATTCACGGCGCCTCCCAGCCATTACTGACGTCTGGAGGACTGCAGAGTCATGTGACAAGAAAGTACAATACACCTCCTGTCCACCGCCAACTAACACCAGTGACCTCACTGTCAAACCTATGTGTTGTTAGAAAGAACAGACAGCAGAGCGGCGCTCTCTCACCAGGGCATGGTCAAACTTGAAGGTGCTAATGTAGTAAGCTGGAATGTCAGCGGTTGCCAGGGGTTCTGATATTTGAGCCACGATGCCACACTCATCTGAAACACACACAGGTCATGAGCTCACCATCAAGGCGCTCAGGCTGGAAACATCCAGATACTTCTTTCATATTTACTTGTCTTTCTTCATAATAACAACAACTGTAAATCCCAGAGTTCAAACACATCCAGAGCTGGAGAGGCAACCTTCAGAGAAAACAAGAACTGGACCAATGCATGAAAAGCCCGGTTTCGTCCTCAGCCTCCTCCCTTAAATAATATGGTTTGTCCCATTTGCTGTGGGCGTCTGGAGAGGCAGGTTTGCAGCTGCTGGAGCAGAACATCACCAGAACAACCCTTTGTCACCAACGTGACTGCTGACGACACCCGCGACTCATTCAGATTCGATCGGTGCTTGAACGCAGCAACTTCATATCTTTGAAAATGTAGACTGAAACATAGCAGCAGTGAAGGTCTCCTGGATCTCCTGCTGTTGAACGGTCCGTCCTCAGCGGGCAGTTCTGAAAGCGTAGCAGCCACATCAACTCACCAAATCCTAACGGCTGCCCCCCGATTCGAACCATTTTCCAAAGCTCCCCAGAAGCACTGGTGAAGAGGACGTTGTTTGGGAACCTTGAGAGGAGTAAAAATACATGACGTTACTTCATGAGTACAGTCCTGGTATTTGAGTCAGTGAGCTCGTCGATAGAAGCCCCAGATCAGAGAGAAACCTGTGCTGACTGGACCTTCCAGGTGTCTGGTGGATCAGTTCCCCTGGACCAGCAGGAACTCTCGTTTCTATGTGTGTTTGCAGATTGTAAACTGTGAACACACGCACACAACAATGTTCCAGTTCTTCCACCCACCCTCTTGTCTTCTTCTTTGGTGGTTCCTGTGAATCGGCACACCTCCATCACTCATTTCTCACCTTGACTCTTAGGGCTGCACCAGATTCCATTTTCACCGATACAGTCCCGAACATGTGCTCTGAGGGAACGTCACTTTTTACATCTATGGTGTAATTCTCCTGCAGATCCCTGGGGTATTTAAACATGGTATTTTTACACAAGTATCCTGCAGCAAACAGCGCCTTCCTGTGATTGACAGCTGCAGTAGGCCGGACTAGGGCAGTGAGGAGGGCATGGGGTGGATGACGACAGGAGGGGACACGCTGAATGAGCCGTGAGCTGCTAGCAGCCGCAGGTTTGATCACGGCAGTATTCAAGTAGACGAACTGCAAGTACAAGTATCCACAAGTACAAGTATCCACTTGTTGAGCTGCACCCCATCAGCTAACAAACCCTCTACTAGGTGACATTTGCAGATCTGGAGGCGGAGCAGCAAGGTGACAGCACGATTACTGCAACTAAGAGCGTCTTCGTTCAGGTGGTAGCTCGGTAGCTGAGTGCTGCCTCGCTCAATCTTAAAGTTGGCACAGGTAACAGATCCCGTGTCCACGTGCGGAGCTAACTATTAACCACTGAGCAGCAGCCTCCACGGAGGAGAACGCCAGCAGGTGAGACGTGCTGCTGCTGTTCAACACGCTGCTCTGGATAAAGGAGACTTTGTGAGGTCGGCTAGGTGGCCTGCGCCCTTAAGGAGACTTTACACAAACATGGAGGACGACCTACATGCTGCTGCTGCAGAACATGAGGAACCTGAAAAAAATCACCAAAGGCCACTTAGTATTTTACCTCCATGGGTCAGTAAGACATGAGCGACCCACTTAAGTTGTGGCTTGTTTACAACAGGGTTGTGATCCATGATCAGCTGCTGACGTGCCAGCCAACCCATGAAGTCTGCGGCTGCTCATGTTCTTGATGGCTCTTCTGCTAAATTAGCCAGCCTCCTGTGAGAAACTGCTGTCACAGGTCAGGTGGGTTTCCTGCACTTAACATCTTGAGGGAAGCTTGTTACACATCAGTGATATAAATCTGTCTGAGTCACCAACGTGTCCGTCTACTCAACCTTTGAGTCGTCTGCTCATCCATGACCAGGGAGATGTAGCCTTCGATCAGGGAGAAGGAGAAGAAGCGGATGTGGCTGGAGTCCTCACTGGATGATCCAGACTCCTTCGGCCTGGACAGGAACACACAGGTGGGTCAGACTGGTGATGCAGAAATCTACTGCTTCCTCAAGTTTCACATCTTCTGCTTGGACCAGCTAAAATGAGGCTGTCAAGGTTTGGCTGGCTGATGCTCCACAAAGTGCATGTGAGGGTCACCCCTCTGCCACATGACAGTGATAACACTGAGAAGTGGCAGAGAAAGATTTGAGCAAACTTCAGAAACATCCCAAAACCAGGAGTAAGTATGAGGTGCAATGAAAGCAACTTTCTGGCTCTAATTTTGAAGTGAGTCGATGGACTGAATGCACTAGTTGGTCACCCTCATGGTAGCAAACCAAGCCACAAGTGTTCTGGTTAGTTCAGGTCTCCAGTCCTAGTGTTAGTGGATCCCTGATCCTCTATCTGGATCAAGGAGACCTGGATTCTTCAGACCACCTGGAGAGTTGGTGAAGGGACGTTTCTGGACAGTTTAGCTGCTGTTAGCATCAGTCTCTGTTAGCTTCAAGCTAAATGTACGTGGCTGGTTTAAGACTCCTACTAGTGAGTACATGAAAAGCTAAATACATTTGTTGGTTGAAGTATCACATTAATGTATTTGTGTCTGTAGTACAAGGAGATGACTCATACCCTCCAGAATAAAACATGACGTCCATAAGGAGGGTGGCTACCGAAGGAAGCGTGTCCGGGTCCAAGCTGGTCACACAGAACATGTTGCTGGGACTAGACAACGGGTGAATGATGGGCCGCGGCACTGAGGAACACAAGTGAAGGAATACGTGAGACACGGCCACACGGTCATGTTGAACACACACGTCTAAATCCATCCTGCTAACGTGGCAGTTTGATACCTCACCGAGTTTTGGCTTCACAAAGCCGTTAGTCACTCCCAGATCGTGAGCAGCCACAGTCTCTCCGTTGACCACCCGAAGCAAAGTGAATTCGGAAGACAGCGTGTGCATGACCATTGGCAGATCTCGCTCTCGAACCTGAGGACGAGAATTGAAAGAGGCGAGGTTGAGAGGGGAAGCTTGGGAGACGGGGAGAACGTGCATTAAGCCAGGGGCATCGGGGGATGTGAACATGCTCCGACTGTTCATTCGGATATGAGGACACCAGCAACGCAGCAGCCCTGCATCTGGTCGACAGCGCCCGCGCAGGATGACGCTTCTCCTCATGTGGCTGCTGCAGGCTGGTTCAAGGCGAGAGACCGTAGCGCCACTGCAGTCACACCGTTTCCTCTTGCAGTTTTTTTTTGTGCATGTTGCTTCCCTGCACTGTTGGAAAACGACTGGCTCGGTAACATCACCCGGAGACAGTTGAAATGACAAACTGATCTATGAAGGGATTCACTGGGAGCAGCGGTGGAGACGATGGGAGGCGCCAGTGACTTTCTCAACACCCCAGGACCTGCGTCGGAACTTCCAACCCTGCTTCCCACTGGGATTCCACCACAATAAAAAGATGAAAATGCTGATTTCTGCACAGCATCTATTCATGATTTGTTCTGTCTCCCTGTGAAAATGCTCCTTTCTGAAAGTTCTTTGGTCTTGATTTGCTCCAGTAAGTTTGTCATGGCAGGACTCCCAAGTCTTGCTCTCTCTCGCTCCATGTGACTGTGGTGATTGAACCAGTAAATCAGCTCTGGTGAACAGAAGTTGATGATCGTCCAGGTTGAGTTCATCAAGATCATCTTCACTAATGAACCCTCTGATGATGCTGGAAGCCTGGATGCTACGTTAGCAGTGCTAAGCTAACGTTAGCCTAGGAAGGAGCTACACCAGGGTCACATGACTTCAAGGTCACCACCACTGATGACCTTTAATGACCTCCACAACTTCTGTAGGCTCCTTCGGACTCTTGTAAGCAACCCACATCTAAGACTCTTTTGAATTCGCGAGTGCTGTATTACTTTAACGTGTCCAATAGAACAAAAGGATGAAATGTCTCCTCCAGTGTGACGCCAGTCCGTAATTCAGGTTTGTAACTGAAAACCTTCCCTGAAGTCTCTGACTCTGAGACGAGGCGGCCTCACTCCTCTTGCTCCTGGGTGTTCGGACTCGTTCTCGTGCCCTGTAGGCTCAGATAAAGGGCGACGCGCATGTGTCCCCGTGGTCGTCTCTGACGTGGTCGTCTCTGACGTGGTCATGTCGGTGGAACAGGGGAGCCTCCTAAACCCAGAGTGACAGCTGCGTGAAGTTGCTTGACTGAAAAGCTCCTTGCGTCTCTTTGTCCGTGAGTGAATTCAACACGTTGGTCAGGCTTTTCTGCTTTATGTAACACACGGTTGCTAATGATGAAAAGACACATTGTAGGCCAGCCGGCTGACATTAGGTAATACAATCTGACAGGCAGTGAGACAGGCAGTGAGACAGGGGGGACAGCAGGAGAAGCTGCAACAGGATGAGCGCACATCTCTCTATCTACACTAATAATGAGGGTTGTGGGCAGGAGCAGCCAGTGTCCAGACAGGAAACTGTGTATGATACCTGGAATTCCAGTAAGAGGCTGATCTGTTGATCCCTTTATGTAACAACAACAGATTATCTACATTTTTTCCAACTTGTTTTTCTGAGGAAATAAAAACACCCCTGTGGCTGGACAGGCTTTGGTATTTCTTTCTAAATCACAGGAAGTGGAGCAGAGGAAGGCCCAGTGTCTCCACGCTGACTGCCTCTGCATGTCATGGTGGATAGAAACCCTTCGCTAGCTAATGGTCCTCACCCTGCATGCTGCTATAGCAATACTTCACCTAAATACTTTATCTTCCAAGTACTCACTAAGAGGAGTATTTAGCTCACCAAGATGTTTTTTCCTCCTGCATCACTTTTTAGTGAGTGTGAACGCAGAAAGAGCCAGACACTCAAACACACTGTGCCATAGGTTCCAGCTACGGTTGGGCACTAGTTCCCGCTAGCACTGAGCTGGACCAGCTGTCATGGTCAGTTGAACCAACTTGCTCATTCAGATCAGCGCTGAACCAGAAGGGTTCTAGTTGGTTTTAATCTCCAATCAAAGTGTTAGTGGATCCCTGATCCTCCGTCAGGATCAAGGAGACCTGGATTACAACAGACAACCTGGAGAGTTGGTGAACAGAGGTTTTTGGACAGTTTAGCCGCTGTTAGCATCAGTCTCCGTTAGCTTCATGCTACATATATGTGGCTGGCTCTTCCTGGATTCTGGAGTCAGAAAGAAGAACACCTATTAGTGAGTACCTGAAAGTCAGTCATTTCTGGGTTTGACAAGCAGGTTGTGAACCTGACCACGTCTATGAAATGGTTCTGGGCAGCTGTGTGACAGGAGCTGGAACCAGTTCAACAGACTGGTTCCTCTTCAGTCTTTTAATGGAGGGTTGTTGTTGCTCAACTCGTCAAGTCAGGTCGGGTTATTCATGTAGCACCAACCACAGCAAAGCTCCTCTCACGACACTTAGAAGCTGTGTCCTGTCACTGGAGCACAGATAGCTGCACTCACCAGGATGAAGTCCGTCTGATACGTCGACAGCATGAAGACGGAGATGTTGTGGTCGGCCAGCGGTGCAATGACCGATTTGGCTATTTTGGTGACTCCGATGGGTTGTGAGCTGGAGGCGCTGCCACCTCCTGACACCACGTTGAGGGCCAACCATGTGGCATCAGCCACACTGATGTGCTCTGACTCAGGCAGCTCTGGGGACACAACAGCCTCGTCAGCAAGAGGGAACTAGCTGAAGCAGTATCAGAGTACTTAGTACTTTTCTAAATAACTGCAGTACCATGCCACTGCATGAGCTACACCAAACTTGTCATTATCTATCCATACACTACACACTATTATATTATATTTTATATATATATATATATATATATATATATATATATATATATATAAAATATAGTATATATATATAGAGAGAGAGAGAGAGAGTATATATATATATACACACACACATATATACACAATTATATGTATATACATACATATACTTATATTTATGTATGTATATATGTATGCGCGTATATTTGTATGTATGTATATATGTATGCGCGCGTATTTGTATGTATGTATGTATGTATGCGCGCGTATTTGTATGTATGTATATATGTATGCGCGCGTATTTGTATGTATGTATGTATGTATGCGCGCGTATTTGTATGTATGTATATATGTATGCGCGCGTATTTGTATGTATGTATGTATGTATGCGCGCGTATTTGTATGTATGTATATATGTATGCGCGCGTATTTGTATGTATGTATATATGTATGCGCGCGTATTTGTATGTATGTATGTATGTATGTATGCGCGCGTATTTGTATGTATGTATGTATGTATGCGCGCGTATTTGTATGTATGTATATATGTATGCGCGCGTATTTGTATGTATGTATGTATGTATGCGCGCGTATTTGTATGTATGTATATATGTATGCGCGCGTATTTGTATGTATGTATGTATGTATGCGCGCGTATTTGTATGTATGTATATATGTATGCGCGCGTATTTGTATGTATGTATGTATGTATGTATGCGCGCGTATTTGTATGTATGTATATATGTATGCGCGCGTATTTGTATGTATGTATATATGTATGCGCGTGTATTTGTAAGTATGTATATATGTATGCGCGCGTATTTGTAAGTATGTATATATGTATGCGCGTATGTGTGGGGTGTGGAAATGGGTTAGGGTTGCTCTCAGTCTTTGAACCACCTCTCCTGAGCCCTGGTCCTGGACCTTTGTGTCCTCAGTGCCTGTGGTTGACCAGCGGCGGCTGCTACCTGGTTAATGATGTATGTGAGGGCTGCAGTCGTGGCGTCAGCAGCACCCGTGTTAGACAATGGCAGCTGACTGTCAGAGGACTCATCTGTGCGGTGATTCACTTCAGCGTTCAGGCCTAATTCGCTCTCACCAGGACACACATGTATACATTTCCCATGGCAGAAAATTCTCTCTTTTTGTGAGGTTTCAAAAATGCATCAGCCTGGGTTTCATTGTGTAGCTACAACACACGACGAGCCAGTCACCAGTAGAAATACCTGCACCGGTTATGCAACAAATAGCCTGCAGTCGCCAGGGTAACCAAGGAGAGTGACCCTGGACGAGGGTGTGTAATGACATGGATTCACTCACTCAGCCAACCACAAAACCAGCCAGAGAAGCAGCTTGGCCTCACGTCTATAATGACAAACTGTGCTCAGACACTGGAGCCCAGGCTACGGCTTCCTGGAGACAATCACTGATTACACAATGGGACGGTTGCCACGGTGAAATTACAGATCCGCAAAGAGACGCTCACCTTTAAAGCCTTCCTGGTCCACGATGATCGTGTAGTCCTCCGGAGTCTCTGTCAAACTGAAAAACTTGCATCTGAACAGGAGAGATCAAAGCAAGAGAAATCAAAGACAGGGACCTTCTCCACCTGCACGCTATCCATCGCAGGGTTGGCTTGGACAATCAAGGACACGTTACTTCATCCATCAGTACGGTGCAGCGCTAATTCAGCACCGATCAATACCTGTACCGATGGGTGTGTCTGTACCAATGGGTGTGTCTGTGTCGATACCTGTTTTGGTGGGTGTGTCTGTGTCGATACCTGTTTTGGTGGGTGTGTCTGTGTCGGTACCTGTTTTGGTGGGTGTGTCTGTGTCGGTACCTGTTTTGGTGGTGTGTCTGTGTCGGTACCGGTACCGATGGGTGTGTCTGTGTCGGTACCTGTTTTGGTGGTGTGTCTGTGTCGGTACCTGTTTTGGTGGTGTGTCTGTGTCGGTACCTGTTTTGGTGGGTGTGTCTGTGTCGGTACCGGTACGATGGGTGTGTCTGTGTCGGTACCGGTACGATGGGTGTGTCTGTGTCGGTACCTGTTTTGGTGGGTGTGTCTGTGTCGGTACCTGTTTTGGTGGGTGTGTCTGTGTCGGTACCTGTTTTGGTGGTGTGTCTGTGTCGGTACCGGTACCGATGGGTGTGTCTGTGTCGGTACCTGTTTTGGTGGGTGTGTCTGTGTCGGTACCTGTTTTGGTGGGTGTGTCTGTGTCGGTACCTGTTTTGGTGGTGTGTCTGTGTCGGTACCGGTATGATGGGTGTGTCTGTGTCGATACCTGTTTTGTGGTGTGTCTGTGTCGGTACCGGTACCGATGGGTGTGTCTGTGTCGGTACCTGTTTTGGTGGGTGTGTCTGTGTCGGTACCTGTTTTGGTGGGTGTGTCTGTGTCGGTACCTGTTTTGGTGGGTGTGTCTGTGTCGGTACCTGTTTTGGTGGGTGTGTCTGTGTCGGTACCTGTTTTGGTGGGTGTGTCTGTGTCGGTACCTGTTTTGGTGGTGTGTCTGTGTTGGTACCTGTTTTGGTGGTGTGTCTGTGTCGGTACCTGTTTTGGTGGTGTGTCTGTGTCGGTACCTGTTTTGGTGGTGTGTCTGTGTCGGTACCTGTTTTGGTGGTGTGTCTGTGTCGGTACCGGTACCGATGGGTGTGTCTGTGTCGGTACCTGTAACGATGGGTGTGTCTGTGTCGGTACCTGTTTTGGTGGGTGTGTCTGTGTCGGTACCTGTTTTGGTGGGTGTGTCTGTGTCGGTACCTGTTTTGGTGGGTGTGTCTGTGTCGGTACCTCTACCGGTGGGTGTGTCTGTGTCGGTACCTGTTTTGGTGGGTGTGTCTGTGTCGGTACCTCTACCGGTGGGTGTGTCTGTGTCGGTACCTGTTTTGGTGGGTGTGTCTGTGTCGGTACCTCTACCGGTGGGTGTGTCTGTGTCGGTACCTGTTTTGGTGGGTGTGTCTGTGTCGGTACCTCTACCGGTGGGTGTGTCTGTGTCGGTACCTGTTTTGGTGGGTGTGTCTGTGTCGGTACCTCTACCGGTGGGTGTGTCTGTGTCGATACCTGTAACGATGGGTGTGTCTGTGTCGATACCTGTAACGATGGGTGTGTCTGTGTCGATACCTGTAACGATGGGTGTGTCTGTGTCGATACCTGTACTGGTAGGTGTGTCTGTGTCGATACCTGTAACGATGGGTGTGTCTGTGTCGATACCTGTACTGGTAGGTGTGTCTGTGTCGATACCTGTACTGGTAGGTGTGTCTGTGTCGATACCTGTCCTGGTAGGTGTGTCTGTGTCGATACCTGTACTGGTAGGTGTGTCTGTGTCGATACCTGTACTGGTAGGTGTGTCTGTGTCGATACCTGTACTGATCAGTCCGGGTGCCTGGGCGATGACTGCAACCTTGGAGACGTTCCTCACCACCACTGAATCGGACCGTCAGGTTTACACATCTGCCATCTTAGGTCTGACATTCTTGTGTAATATAATCGGTTTTCCTGAAGCTAATGGTTTTAGGGGGCGGTGCCTGGGCTGGATGAGGGCGGTCCAAGGGGCGGATCCTATGACACAGCATTTTGACCCGAACAACAGGTCGTATTTAGATGTTCGTGCATCTCACTTCAGAATTTATTTTTTGTTAAAATTTCAAACAACAGCAATTCTTCTCAACCGTGTTTTTGTAACATATAAAACCGCTGACCACCCAGTCGCTGGCGTGCTGACGGCCTTCAGCAGCAGCCGCAAGCCTTTAGAGACTGAAACCTTTAATCAATGAAGAAATCGAGTCCGTACCGATCAAAGCAGCAAGTCAGAGCCAAGAATCAATTCGGTTTCATATCAACAGCCATGTTGAAAATTTGCCCAGCTTATAACTGATTTATGCCCAGAAACATCTCTGCCTTCTGGTTTGGTGTCATGATGCACCAGACCAGAAGGCAGGAACACACAGGATGAAGAACTTTGTAGAAATCGTGTCTCGCAGACTTTCTTCAGCACAAAGGGAAACCAGGACAAACAGGATGTACCATGCCGCGGCGAAAAGAACATTCTTCACAGGTCAGTGACTCAATGCACTTCATATTTGTCTGCAAGGTGAGAAAAGCAGCCGGGGACTAACAACTCTGTTTTCTACAGCAGCAGCGGTTCCTGGAGGAATCAGGGCAGCTGTCAGCCACCAGGACGTCAGGGTGATGAGAGCTGCAGTTTCTGTGCTGCGTCTGGACTGATAACAATGACCAGCTCCATTTGCAGACTGATTTTTCGTCAGTTTCCATTCAGGCCAACTATGAAGCAACACATCAGTGTGGACAGAGAGAATCTTCCCCTTCAAGCAGGAGCAGCTGGCAGGCTTCACTCCTCCCTCGCAGCGCAGGCAAGGAACTTTGCGAGGAGCTTTTATTCAGTCTGTAACGTGAAGCTCTGCACTTCTTCACCTTCAACATAAGAAACTACAACAAATGCCAAAATGGCATCTTTTGGATGCGGGTGTGACAGCTCAGCGGCCGTGTTGCGAGCATCTGTCTGACTCGTGGACACGAGGAGCCGGCGGATGAAACTCTTCTACTGACCAAACACCTTCCTGCATCACAAACTGCCTCAGACGGGGTGGACCCCAGCACCCTGAGACCAGACCAGGTTCTCAGTTTCTTCAGGATGCTCAACATCAAATAGGCAGATAGTTGACCAACAGCCATCATTTACATGATATCAGGAAGTACTCTGTACTTACTGTACACGTGTTTTTAGTACATGTAAGACTTTAGGATGTCCAGGCAGCCCTGTGGTGGTGGTAGTCGTGCTCTCCAGTTTCACTTCATAGCTCATAAATCTGGAAACACTTCCAAGTTGAGGAGTCCCAGAAATCCATGGCCTCCATGTTTGTGGGCATCCTGCCCATCAGGGAGGCTGGGACTCCCTCACGCTCCCTGTCAAGTTCCCTGCTAATCATCAATGTCGCTTATTCACAGTGTGAGTGGACTGATGCGAACACACAGCAGGACACCTGCCCCCACCTGGTGTGACGTCACTGCTGCTCAGTTACATGAAAGATTCCCCCCCCAGGCTGCTGGGCTCACACATGAAGTGAAGTTTGCCTGTCATAATTGCCCTCATAGAGGTATACAGGCTGGACGCGGACACACACACACACACACACACACACACACACACACACACACACACACACACAGTAGAGACACAAACCCCCAGCTGGCGTCGACCCAGCTACAGATGGCACAAAGCTACAAAATGACACCAGAGGACAAGGATAGGCCTGGAAACTGGTGGCAGAGCGCGCGCGCGCACACACACACACACACACACACACACACACACACACACACACACACACACACACACACACACACAGACCTGGACGTGGTGGCACAGGAACTAGCTTAAACAGCTGCTAAAGCAGCCGCTGCGAGTGTGTCCGTGACTGGCGTGAGTGTGTGAATGTGTCCGTCCGGCGGGCTCCGTACCTGGTTTTGGAGGCCAGGAAGGCGAGTTTGATTAATCCGTGAGTGCAGACCTGGATCCCCTCCTTCTCTATACTCGCCACTTTCAAGCTGTGCTCTAAAATATGAAGCTCCATCTTTTACGTCTTCCCATTTGAGGAGCACTTAAAACGTAAAAGCTGCGTACTTTCTTATAAAATGCATAAATAAATAAATAAACACACAACAGACCGAGTCGTCTTAAATAGAGAAAGAAAGAGAGGCAGGGTGGAATAAAGAAAGCAAAGAGGTTAAAAAAAGAAGAAACGGACCTGCTTCCAACCTGTAACGGAAACACTCGCACTTCTGGTTTCAGCTTTTCAAAATTAAGGCCTCAGTAAAACCTAGGAACTCAGGAACCGTGAGACAGTGACCAGACAGAGAATATATATATATATATATATATATATATATATATATATATATATATATATATATATATATATATATATATATATATATATACACATATGTATGAACATATACATATACATCCATCCATCCATCGTCATCTTCCGCTTATTCCTTACTAGTAAGGGTCGCGGGGGGGTGGAGCCTATGTGATGCTGGGATCACATATATATACACATATATATACACATATATATATATATATATATATATATATATATATATATATATATATATATATATATATGTGTATATATATGTGATCCCAGCATCACATATATATATATATATATATATATATATATGTGTGTGTGTGTATATACATATATATTTATATTTATATATATAAACATACACACATGATTATAAATATATACTTATATATTTATATATTATACACACACATATATGTACATATATTGTGTATATGTGAATATATATATACATATTCACGTATATACGCACACATACTGTATATACGCATGTATATGTGTGTGTGTGTGTGTGTGTGTGTGTGTGTGTGTGTGTGTGTGTATACACACATTGTATTTGCATGCTGAAAATCTTTGGGTGATCACAAGTACTGTAACTGCAGATCTTACGTTGACGAAACCATCAATCAAAACCCTTCATTCATTTGTCTCGTGCTGCTGCAATTCCAAGCCCCTGCTTTTATTTTGAAGGGCTGGGTAAAAGCGGAAGCGACGGCTGTCGGCATCTGCCAGCAGCTTTTCAGAGCTGCTAACGGGAGAGCAGAAGCTCGCTGGTTCACATGTTTGCTCTTTCACTGGAATAGTTAGCGGCTGCTCGGACTGACACAAACAACTTGCCATTCAAACGAAGGGGCGGGTCCGCAGTGGAGATGAGCATGATGGGAAATGTTGTTCTTTAGTTGATTTGTCTTGGCAGGTGTGCAGAGCCACACACATGCGGAGCAGAAGGCGCAGCGGGTTTGAGTCACTGGTTTTATCCCCCCGATCATCAGTGGAGGACTGGAGCAGCATCAGGACCAACCCTCAGCAACGAGGAGTGAGAAATCCTCAGGAGGAACAGCCCCCTGCTCCTCCTCCTCCTCCTCCGCAGGCTTCTTTTTAGGGTCTATTATATTTGGTTCTTTTCCTTGTCATCTTACCTGTTCTGCTGCTCTGTAAGTCTGGGCCATGTTGATCTTCTGTTTAGGCTGTTAGCTGCTGAAACCAGTGATTAATAATCATCTCCTTTTATCTCCGTTTACTTCCTTTTACCTCCATTTACCTCCTTTTATCTTGAAAACTTGGAAACATGATGTAATGAGCAGTATATGGCCTCACCTAGCTCACATGTTTGGAGGTGGTAATCAAGGATAAACATAAACAAAGCTCATAATAAAATGTCCAACAGGAAGTGGTCATGTGAGGGATGAGGTGTGTTTGTAGTCCAACAGGAAGTGACCATGTCAGGGATGAGGTGTGTTTGTTGTCCAACAGGAAGTGACCATGTCAGGGATGAGGTGTGTTTGTTGTCCAACAGGAAGTGTTCACGTCAGGGATGAGGTGTTTGTAGTCCAACAGGAAGTGGTCATGTCAGGGATGAGGTGTGTTTGTTGTCCAACAGGAAGTGACCATGTCAGGGATGAGGTGTGTTTGTAGTCCAACAGGAAGTGATCATGTCAGGGATGAGGTGTGTTTGTAGTCCAACAGGAAGTGGTCATGTCATGGATGAGGTGTTTGTAGTCCAACAGGAAGTGGTCATGTCAGGGATGAGGTGTGTTTGTTGTCCAACAGGAAGTGACCATGTCAGGGATGAGGTGTGTTTGTAGTCCAACAGGAAGTGACCATGTCAGGGATGAGGTGTGTTTGTAGTCCAACAGGAAGTGTTCACGTCAGGGATGAGGTGTTTGTAGTCCAACAGGAAGTGGTCATGTCAGGGATGAGGTGTGTTTGTTGTCCAACAGGAAGTGACCATGTCAGGGATGAGGTGTGTTTGTAGTCCAACAGGAAGTGGTCAGGTGAGGGATGAGGCGTGTTTGCAGTCCCTTGTAGCAGAGCCTGATGTGTGGCGTAACTGCTGGATCTTGACGTTTGTTTTGACCTTCTCCAGCTTGCAAAGACGTGAACAATTCACCTGCAAGACCAAAGTGAGGGTTAGAAAAGTACTGATGTGTCAGCGGCGACGGTAAATGACTGGAAGCCGTTCACGTTGTCGCCTCTTTCACACTCACTGCTGGTGGGGCTGCCAGGAAGGCGCCGACCCACTCACTCATGCTCACCGTGGAGGAGGGGGGACTCGAGCCAGCGACCTTTCCGTCACAGCCTCTTCCAGCCTCACACATTTGTGAGATGAAAATAAACTTATAAGCATTGGTGTTTTATTGTTGATCCTGGTGATCCATACATCGATACACCATGTGATGATCACGACCTGTCACACCTGACGACGTGTCCTTAACAATAGGATGCTGACTGACTTGCTTTGGCACAGTTTCCATGGCAACCTCCTGTAGCTGCAGCCCACTACAGGCTCCTTGCTTCTTCTCTGTAAGGTGGTTCTCTTTGAACATGTGGAGGTTCCTGTGACGCGGCTGGACATGGCTGCTGACGACCAGGAAGGGGTGCTGAAGCGACCCCTGGTCACGGTCTGGTGTTGAGGGGTGGGCTTTGGCTGGAGGGTTACAGGCGCCAAGTGTTTCACTGCCGGTCTGATGGCATTAATTTGAGAGCACTATTATGTTTTTGCAACTACACGAGGTTGGTGAGGTCCGGTTGGTGTGTCAGGGCGTAGGGGCGGGGTCTGATCTCCTCCCCCCGTGACCCAGACGGAAGCCAGAGCACAGGCTGGATGTCAGCAGAGCTCCGCCCACATCTTAGGTGACCCTCCCTCCCTCAGCAGCGTTTTGACTGCTGGACATGGTCAGCTGCGCTGGAGCGAAGCCTCCTGTCAGGAACGTTTGAGCTGCTGGAAAAACGGGAATTTCATTGTCGACAAAAACTATCAACTTTTGGCTGAACTTCTCTCAAGTGTCATTTATCCTCAGTAAACAACGTTGAACACCTGTTATTCAGTTAGAGCTGCTGGTACACCTGCAGGATGAGGAAGTTTATATCGTTCTTGTTTTCTGCCACCGGCGATGGTGCTGGTTCGGTGCTCTGTTGCTGGTAGCAACCACATCAGGCTCAGCACTGGAGGGTTACAGAGACTGAACATGAACAGAGAACAGTTCATATTCTGCTACATTCACCTGCAAAGGGATGTGATCTGGGGGCACCAGACCAGGTACAGGACTCACCTGTTAAGAATTACATCGCCTCTGATATTTTATTGCAATCTGCCACAGTTTCACTTGTTTTTTCAACAGCTTCCATTGTATTTCGTGTGAATTCTACAGGACGGCATAAACTGGCAGGTACTGTGCTGTGCTGCTCTCTACGCCGCCGCCGTGTTGCTGGTTTTTCTGATTTGTATTTGTGCCTGACCTGCAGGAGCCGAGTCCTCCGACGTCAGAGAGCTCCTTCATCATTTCGCGTTGCATCCATTAGTTGGACTGACGGCTAAAAGCTCTTATTTCCTGTGGTGCTTGAAGATGCAAGTCCAAGGAAAGTGGGCGCCCTCCTCAGAGAAGCTCTGGACCCACAGACTCGGTGCTCCAGGGAGGAGCTCCCTGCCCTGAGAACGGAGGGCGGAGCAGCTAAAACACTTGGCTGCCTGCTCCAGTTCCTACCATCTCAACGTTAATCTCCACCCATCCATCCATCCTCCATTTTCTTTTGCTTATCCATTAAGGGTGGTGGGCGGGGTTCACCCTGGTCGGGTCACCAGTCCATCGCAGGGCCATCAGGAACAATTAGGGGTTCAGTATCTTGCTGAAGGACGCTTGGACGTGGTCATCAGGGGAAGTGGGGATCAAACGAGCGACCCTTCAGTTACTAGACGGCTGCTCTACCTCTGAGCCACGCCGCCCACCGCCTCACCTAGCTCACATGTTTGGAGATGGTTCACAAGGATAAACATAAACAAAGCTCATAATAAAATGTCCAACAGGAAGTGGTCATGTGAGGGATGAGGTGTGTTTGTAGTCCAACAGGAAGTGTTCACGTCAGGGATGAGGCGTGTTTGTAGTCCAACAGGAAGTGGTCATGTCAGGGATGAGGTGTATTTGTAGTCCAACAGGAAGTGGTCATGTGAGGGATGAGGTGTGTTTGTAGTCCAACAGGAAGTGTTCACGTCAGGGATGAGGTGTGTTTGTAGTCCAACAGGAAGTGGTCATGTCAGGGATGAGGCGTGTTTGTAGTCCGACAGGAAGTGGTCATGTGAGGGATGAGGTGTGTTTGTAGTCCAACAGGAAGTGGTCATGTGAGGGATGAGGTGTGTTTGTAGTCCAACAGGAAGTGGTCATGTGAGGGATGAGGTGTGTTTGTAGTCCAACAGGAAGTGGTCATGTGAGGGATGAGGTGTATTTGTAGTCCAACAGGAAGTGGTAATGTGAGGGATGAGGTGTGTTTGTAGTCCAACAGGAAGTGGTCATGTGAGGGATGAGATGTGTTTGTCGTCCAACAGGAAGTGGTCATGTCAGGGATGAGGTGTGTTTGTATTCCAACCGGAAGTGGTCATGTCAGGGATGAGGCGTGTTTGTAGTCCAACAGGAAGTGGTCATGTCAGGGATGAGGCGTGTTTGTAGTCCAACAGGAAGTGGTCATGTCAGGGATGAGGCGTGTTTGTAGTCCAACAGGAAGTGGTCATGTCAGGGATGAGGCGTGTTTGTAGTCCAACAGGAAGTGTAAACCTGTAACAACCAGTCATGTGGAGCAAAAAAAAACAACCTGTCCTTTTGGTGTCAGATGAAATCTAATTGGAGTTGATACATTTATGTCAAACATTCAACAAACCACCAGTTTTAAAAAGGAAGCAGAACAACAAAGGAGAGATTTTAATTCACATCAAGTCACGCTTCCAGGTACTCAATACAGCAGCCAAACAGGCGACGCAATAGTGTTCAAAGGTACAAAATGTTGTCCAGAAGAAAGACTGACTGAGAGCAGAATCTTAGAGCATCCACGGCGGTTCTTTTATACAGAAAACAGTATCAAACATTAGGCAAATTCATCTCATGACAAAACCAAGAACATACGCATGCAGGTTTGTAATGTTTTTTCAGAATATTGAGCTTGCATACAAAGGCAGACAGATTACAAAATCGCATGTCAGTTGTATTCATTACATATTGATCATAGAGAGGAGGGTCGCTGGAGCGTCGAGGAGCAGAACGATGCGCCGCGACGGTTTCACAGCCAGCAAGCGCCTCACAAATCAACGTGGCTAAAGAAGCTGCGACCACCGGACAGATGTGTTGCATTAAACAGGTGGTTCTGATACCGACGGTCCAAATCAGACTTTCTTCAGAACGAGCAGAACGTTTGGAGAAAGGAGTGTAAGAGCAGAACCAGCACTGGGTCAGTAACAGAGGAGAGATCAAGAAAGCACAGGCGTCACTTGGCCACCCACCAGCTGGACTGAAGGAGTCGATGACGACATTATGAGTCGACCTGCTCCTGAAACCAACATGGCTGACGACAGGTCATGACAAGAAGCTGTGAGCCAGACAGGAACCCTGACAGTTTGGTCAGGGTTATTAGTGGGGGGCATGCAGAAAAGGTCACACTGCAGGATCAAACTTAGAGAATCACTAGATGTGGCATGCACCCCAGCCCAGGGACCCGTGTCAGGATGGAAGGGGCATTCAGAGATGTGTAAATCTGTTCTGTCACTTTAAGAATCCCTTCGATCAGCTGGTGCCGATCGTTAGCCTCCTAAACCCCGCCATGATTGATCAGCTCAGATGTGCCCTGATTCCTCACCACGGACTGGCGATCCCACATCCCGTGTCTTTCCACTTGTTGCTGCTTTTACCAGGTGAAACCAAAAACTGCTAGTCAGCTAGTAGCAAGTACACAGTGAGTACACACTGAGGAGGATCTGCAGGTAAAAGTAAGCAGGTCTGTGAATTCTATCACTGCATAGTTGTGCAGATGTACAACAAATATGAATATCACTCAGAACAAGTGTCCAGAATAGAAGCTGGTAGTTTTACCTGCAACGAGCTTAGCACCGCCCACAACGACTATGATTGGCTTACAGACAGTACACCGGTTCAGGCATAGTTCTGCCTTCCAGAATACCACCGAAGTACTGCGCAGAGGAACCACTTGGGAATTTTCCTGTGTGGAATGATTAAATTGAATTGTTTTGTTAGTACGAAGGTTTTCCTGCACTCCTGCATGAGTTTATTCACCAGGTTCTTGTGTAGAATTGTGATATTGTGAGTGATGTCATCGCAGATTCTCGTTTGTCAAATTGTCCAGAAACTTTACACAGAGATTTAGAAACGAGGACGACAGATTTGCGCGCCTCTTATTCCTCTCAGTCAACACCAGGCGTCTCTGGAAATTTACATCTACAATGAAAAATCAAATTAAACATAAAGACATATGGTGATGTCACGCCTGAGTGACGCGGCCTGCTAGACTCCTCTTGGGCCTTTTAATTTCCCAAATATGAGTCCAAATAAGGATCTGATAGAGGAACATCGACAAAACCGCGGCGGCGCACATTCTCAGGGCGTACATTCTCTGTGATACATTTATAGTGGAGCTGCTCACATTAAGAAAAAAATCAAGATATGCAACAACATTGTAACGATACACATACACGGCTATCAAAAGTTCTGCCCTTGTCACGCTGCTCGTCTTTGCTAAGCTTGCAGCTGCAGGGCTGGTTAGCCCCTCCGTGCTAACGGGAACCTCGGCAGGAAGGCTGTTGTAAACAGTACATGCTTTTATTCTACGTGAGTTCGAATAGTCAACGTAAACTTCCTGTTTTTAAAGTTCGGCCCTTTACAGCAGGGACATTCTGAAAATGCCCGTCAGTGAGTTCTTGAGGATTTTCTCGAGTGTAAACAATAAGCTGCGCGCGCGCGCACACACACACACGCACACACACACGTGCACGCTGAGGAGCTTCCCAATCACATTTTACTGTGGTTGGACGAGTGATTTCCAGCAGGCAAGCCGCCCTGCTGGGGAGCCCGGCTGCTCGCCATCGGCCTGCCCACTGAGGGCAGGAGGACGGCTGCTGTGCACCTCTGCTGGATGGAACACCAGCACATTACCAGAGTCATCAGGTGCACGCAGGTTCACCTACGCCAATCTCATCCCTGACTTCCTCGCTCTCACAGCAGCTATGACATCATCCTGCTGGCCATCTGTTCATGGTACTTGGTGAATGAGCGGAATCTCACCGCCCTTTCAGGTTTCACTCTCCTCAGTCGCTGAAGAGAGAGAGACAGCCGTGACTCGCTTCACCTTCACTCTGATTTAACTGCTGATTTCAAGTCAGGACTGATGAACTTTGACATCCAGGCTCCTGCAAACTCAGCAGCTCCTTAGTCGCGCTGAGAAATCAGTGACTGACTCGAGATCTGCAACACGCAGCATTCTCTCACATCCGTGATCCGCACGGAGACACATGAGCCGACGCGTACCGGCGTGATGATGGTGGCCATGCAAGTGACCTACCACATTATTTTGGTGCGTTCCTCTCAGTTCCAGTGCTGAGATGCTGGCTGGAGGCTCGACGCCACTGCCCTTCATGTTCTTCAAGCAAACGACAGTCACGTTTTCTTGAAGCTGAGCAGAGATAGAAACGAACGCGTAGGAGGAAACGTGATGCTACCAGGCCAACCAATCACAGCTGCTGCTGACTGTGTTGTCATGGTTCTGGCACATGTCGACCCAAACACAAGTTTTAAGTGAACTCTTAATCATTCCATTTTGGTGGTAGAAGTCTTGGGTTTGGTTTATCTGAGGAGGTGCCGTGTTGCACTGTTAAATATTAGAAGCGTTTAGTTGAACACGTGGCAAACCGTCGGCGGCCTGTGGCGAGCCGTCAGCTCCATGGGAACCAATGAGGCCTGGTACATTGGGTTGCATTATTCTAAAGACATTCTTTGCTATTTGGCCCAGAGTTTGTCACCTGGAACAGGAGGAAGGGAGACTCCTCTGAACAGAAGGCTGTGGCTGCTTGTGGAGCGACCAGCACCACCCAACACTTTTACAATCATATTGAAGTGAAACTTCCTCTGGTGATCAGTGGCTGAACGGTTTATTCTGCCGCGGTATGTTGGTGAGAAGCAGGCTGAAGCCTGTGACGTGATGCTACATCCCTGCTTGAAGCTCCTCACAGGTCTTAAACAGCTCTGCCACCGTATGGAGGCTCTATTTGTGCGCATCAGGGATCGGTGAAGTTTCTCTGGTGATAAATTTAATCAGGCAGCTGTTGTCATTCGTCACTTTCATCTGCACCGATAAACACAAATATGCAAAAAACAGAATTTTGAAGATTAGAATTCAAGACTGAGGTGCGTTGTACAAGTGGAGGTGTTGCTGGACACAAAACAACGTGGAGCCCTGTTGAGAGGAAAGCTGGTCCTACAGAGGAGACATGAGGGCCGTCCAGAGGAGAGCCAGAGAGGCGGCCATCAGTCATTCAGCGAACCGGGTAATTCATTGGTTAACGTGTGCCAGCGCTCAATTTTCTTGTCCTTGTTTTTGAGGCAGTCAAACCAGTGTTTGAGCCTCTCTCCGTTTGCATTGATACCCAGAGATACGCCACCTAGAGGAGGGAACAGGACATGAAGAATAGACTCGCTTGCAGCATCACAATACAGTCAAAGGATGATGTGCAGAACTTTCTAAAATAGGCCGATCGCGGAATGACCACGACCTCCTAACACCACAGTCTGTGGAGGAGGTGCGATCACGTAGGACGGCTGGTGGCTCGGTGCTCTAAACTTAGCAGCATTCCAGCTGCAACATTGATGAGGTTAAAATTAATTAAACAAACAGGACAGATGCTGTAAAAATGCCCATCACTTCTGATACCACTGAAACTCTCTGGTGTGTCCTTCGTGGAAGAGCTCAGTCTATAGTTGACCTCTTACATGCAGCAGTTACACAATGAGCTGAAGAGGTTGAGGTCGCCTCACGCGCACCTCACGTGCCGTCTGATCATCAGACCCTCGGAGAACTGACGACTAAGTGGGTTCCTTCTTTGAACACAAACCTAGAACCGCTGACTGGTGGTTTTACTCACCTTCAACTGGATCAAGTCCTGTTTTTGATGTGTTCTTGGATTAAAAAATAAAAAATACGTCCCTACTGGGGGCAGGTTGGGCGTCAGCCTCAAGCTGGAGGGAAGCTGGTCGACCAGCTTGTTACCAGCATGCTGGCTTGTGTCAGGGACAGATGGCAGCTTCAGCTGGAGAGAGCACCTCTGCCGCCAGCACCAGCACCACTATGTGTCCAGAGCCTCACCGTCTGCAGAGATGAAGGCAGAGTGGGATGCGTGTGCTTACCAATGAAGTCGTTGGACTTTCCGATGTCGTAGTCCCACACGGTCACCTCCAACGTCTTTTTGGTGAGGTCTGCATATTTGATGTCGTAACAGAACTCCTACAGAGAATCACAGCAGGACTTCAGACTTCAGCTAGCTAGCGTTGCATATCGCAGCTTCTCAGGTCACCAGGTTCTGGGCTTAAATGTGCGTGATAGCGAGTCGCTGCAGCATTCAGACCAACATGGCATGGAGATGGATTGCCGCATACGGGCCGCTGACGGTGACACCTGGTTTGGCGAATTTCCTGCCAAGCTAGCGAAAGGATGGACTCGCGCCAGACACAACATGATTAAAAACTCAGTACATTTCTCTCCTGGCTTTAGTAGCACGTTCTTCTAACTGATGAGAGTTCTGGACCCAGAGGTAAACGGCCAGACCACAGCAGCGACGTGACAGCTGGTCAATGCTCCACGAGATGAATGAGGTTCTCTTCTGCTTCACCAAGTTTACAGCCAAACACTCTTCTACTTAACAGCGAGTTTGCACCATTATCATTAAAATCTGGATTAATTAGATTGTTTCCCATCACTCTAGGTGCCCCATTGAGTTTTAATTTCTTTTGTTCAAATGTTTGTGCTGTAGTTGTGTTTCCTCGAGCTCTGACAATCAGTCGCTCCTTGCTGAACAACGCTGAGATGCTCAGCGGGACAATTAAAGAGGCAGATTCTCGAAATGTGTCTGCAAGCACCTTGTTTAGACCACAGAGAAGAAAAAACATGAAACCAGGGGACTTTATCTGTAATTCAACACTCAGTCCACCAAATGGCACCAGCACAGATGGACGAGGAATTATTCAGCATCTCAGTCTGTAGTTCACTTCAGGTTGCTGCTCCATCTCGATTAAATCAGCCTCATTTGAAGGTGGACCTCATCGTTTGTCTCCGACAGGAAGGCCAAGAGGTGAAGGGAGAATATGGGTCGAAGAATGTCAAAGGAAATGTCAGGCTGGGTGCGTTTGGTCGGGCCGTCCCCTCGGATGCCCAGCCAGGACGCCTCATAGCGCTTCGCTCTGAGGTAACTGGACTCATTTCTGTCGAGCTACTTTCTACCTCAGAGGTAACAGGTTCACCATGTTGCACAAGGACACTTTGACAGGGTCATTGGGGGAGGTGAGGATCGAACCAGCAACTCTTTGGTTGCTGCTCTTAACAGGTTCCTTCAATAGATGTTTGGCATCCTGGCTGGACCTGTCTTCTAGCTGACTGGAGAGCTGGCAAGCCTATGACTGCAATTGAGACGTTAACCACTGTTGCTGTAGCAACAAGCCCCTATTGCACTTGTCCCACTGAAGGGGAGGGTTGCTAACTGGGACAGAAGTCATTAGCAGATACCAGCAGCTATGTGGCTACAAACCCAACCCTTTCACTTGACTGGACACGAGTCGTGACGTTAACATTCCATTTCTGCAGAAATTTGCTTGAGCATCAGATCAGCGTCGACTCAGGAACTCCCAGAGAGTGACAGAAAAGTCAGGTGACATTTCAGAGCTGCTGAATATCCTCACTGACAACCAGTTGATTTGCCACTGAAATCTACAGCTACACGACTGTTGCCCTCTCCAAAAAGTCAGCTTGAGAAATGTGGCCGAACTGGCGCCGACAGCCGCGGCCTCCCGAGGCCTTTACAGGTCCTGGGGTCACCAAGGTTGTTCAACATTCAGCTCAGGAAAGACAAAAGAGGTTTCATACCTCATTGAACTCAGGATTCAGCGTCTTCTTTTTCACAGCAGTCTTGTGCTTTGACTTTTTGTTCTCATCCGGCTTCAAATACCTGAAGAAGAGAACAGAAGAGAAAAGAGGAAAAATACTTGATACAGGAATTTTAACTGAGCCTAAGAGTCTGCAGGTGGAGCAAAGCCAGAAAGAACCTCAGACGTTCTGCTTGTCTCCGGGTCTCACTGGCTGCTGGGGGTTTCACGTCTGGTGTGTCTTCAGGTGCCATGTTGCCACTCACCTGGTGTTAAGGCGGTACATCACCCACCCCCTTCCATTTCTCCTCCCTGCGCCCGTTCTCCATGAATTTGCACTTTTACCAAAGTAGCAGGAGCCGGAGGTCAGAGGGACTCGGTTATCGATGGCTGACACGCCTCAGCTCACCTGAGCTCACCTGTCATTTCTACCTGGATGTGAATGTTGCTGACCTCAGCCTAAGTGGCAGATGAAACACCATCAGCTTCTCGTAATGTTGTTCGTTCATCCTTTCACAAGTGGTCAGACACCTGTTCACACCTTGCATCATGTGACCAGCCACATGGGACCTGATCCCCGGCCCTGGCCAGAGGTGGAGGAGGAACCTCGAGTTCTCGTGGTTGAGGGCCTCACACACAATGTCCAGGTGACATTGTTCTGTCCTCCAGAGGGCGCTCTGGTGCTGCCCTTCATCTCAACACTCGTCATTGTCACTCCGCTACATTTTCTTGCGCTTGCGTCAGTGGTACGTGGCGGTTGTTGTGACATCACCTCATTAAGGTGAGTTTCTATCAAACTGAGATTTTCGAGTCTTTCTGATGAGATTCCACAGGTGCAGAGAACTCGGCTGATTAAAGTCCAGCATCTGTACCGCTCCTGCAGGACACTAAATTCATATGAAGAATATTTCATATTTATTACAAATCTGGTCAGTCTTATTGGGCGGCTCTTCTACTCTCATAAGGTGTCAGCTTCCTTGCTGGGATAATTGCTAGTTGTGAAAAGTGCAGTGTAAACAGAAATGTTCCGAGAACACCCAGCGTTGAAGTCGTTCAGAAGCGTCTGAGTCACTCATCGGTGCAGGCGTCTGTTTATGACAGCACAGCCAATGTGTGCGCGGACCTTTGCCTCTGCCTTCATAAATGATGCAACAGGCAGCGTGAACCAACTCTGCATATTGGATGTCGCGTGTTGCCACCGTCCATTTCCCATCCAGCAGTTCTGGACAATAACGCTCGATTTGATGTGGTATGTTTCGATTCCGCGAGCAATTACAGCAGCTCATCAAATCTCTCCTTTCCTTTTATGTGCCCAGTGGACCCACACAGACTTCAATTTCCAAAGGTAACACAGAGACTCGAAGGGAGCCTAAGTGGGTTATTGCTCACAAACCCACCCCTGAGGGGGGGCTGAGATATTGCAGAGAGCCTAATTGTAGACAAGTAATGGGACCACTGACTGCAGGCGAGGCCCAGCTCCAGGAGCGTACGGATGCAGACATTCCTGAAGAAATGTTTTAAATGTTGTTTGATGATGAAAACTGCTGCTGTCGGCCATTATTACACTCTCGCTCAGCAGCTGTGCAGTGACACAAAAACACAATGTTCTGATCTCAAAGGCTCAAATTGTCACGATCCCTGTCTCGTGCTTCCTGTTTTATTTTGTAGTCATGTCCTGTCTTCCTGTCCTCCCTCCTGTGATTACCTCATGTGTCTCACCTGGTCGATTGCACCACCTGTGTCGCGTTTGCCCTCTTGTATTTAACCTCTGTGTTTTCCTCGGTTAGGTGGTTGTCGTTTGCTGTTGTCGCCGCCCCTGTCGTCCCCTCATTGTCGAGTCAAGCCTGCTGCCTCACGCCACGTCTCCAGCCTTCACCCTCATTCCCCGTCTACAGTCGTCAGCTCTAAAGATTCCCCGTCTCTCAATAAACCTCTTCTGTGCACCACCCTACACTGTCTGCAATTGGGTCTCCATCATTCCCTCACCATCCTCAACCCCCAAAGCCTGACACAAATACATCGAACGCCATGATCGCAGCACCTCCGATGTCGCTGCCCCACAGGCATCAGATTTAAAATGAGAGCCAGTGCAACTGCAAACACAGAGTGTCTGACTCCTCGAAACGCTGCAGCTGCACGCATGGCGTTGGGCCTTGAGTCAGCAGGCCCACACCTGCGAACCTTCAGCTTCTTGGCCCAGACAATTCATCACGGATGAATATGGTCCATGTTTAGGTCGCGTGCACATCTCGTTCTAGTGATATCAAACTGGATTCCCTCCTCCAAGCATCACAGTTCATATTTCAACATGTTGGAGCTGAACTTTCTTCTCACGTTCTATTTTATTTCGTAGTTCAGCGGCAGCTGCACGCGACACTCAGGGAGCGCCTGTATTGGCCCCTGGCTGCTGGCACGGCGCTGACGTGGTCCTCTGTCCTTCTGCAGGAGACCATGTCAGTGGCTCTATTCTGTCTGTGTGTCCTTCAGGCTCCAGGCAGATTTTTTACATCTCCAACTGTTGGAAAATTGTTGCCAGCTCCGCTTCTCCGGAATTAGTCACGCTTTTGTTCTCGCAGCGCGCACAGAAGAGTCGGAAATTAATTGCACTTTCATTGCTCAGCCAGATGAAAGAGCTGGGAAACGTTCAGGTGTGATAAATAGGACTCTCCTTCAAATCGCAGCCTGGATGACATCTCGTCTTTTGTGCTGCTGATAATCACAGGTAGTCAAACTCGCCCCTGCTGAAAAATCAGCATTGCCAGCTAATTCAGCTCACCATCTCTACAGTGCATGGTTCATCCCCCCAAATAGCTCTATTGTAACAGACGACACGTCTGAGGAGAAATTTGTTGAGAGAAATGGAAGTAATCAATCGTGTCAAATTCCCGTGAGGTCGTTCTTCCTCTAAACTACAAAGCAACGTAGTTTTGTGGCCATGACATTCAGGAATCCTGGAGGCTGATTCTCTTCCTTTGAGGCAAAGTAGAGGTAAGACTGGGCCCAGAATGAACACGTAGTTCTTTATGCTGACAGCTGCATTTAAAACCTTACACCTTAGATGTTTATCTTTGGACCACGAATTCTTACTTTATATTTTTTTTCAACTCGTGTAAAAGCAGTGTTCAAAATCAACTGAGACATCACGAGATTAATCAGTGACTTCCAAAGTTATAACTCGTGTTTTAACAAGTCTTGGTGGGTGGCAGCTACACAAGGAGCAAAGAACTACAAATACCCATCAGGCTTTGCTTCTGTCGGTGAGACTTGGCTGCGGGGAAGAAGTCCTGACCTGCACAGCAACACATTTGTGCGTCAGAACGTTTCATGAATGAGGCCTGCTGCTTCTCAGCCGTGTGTAAACTCGGTTGTGTGAGCGTTCGAAGCTCCGACACCTGTCGTGCTTTCATGTTTTAGCATACTGACGTTTTGACGTAGGGGTCAGAGAAGCCGTTGGCGTCCATGGCGGCAAGGTGAGCACAGCGTATGATGCCAACAACCAGGCAAGATTTCTGGGTGTTGTACTTGAGAGAAATCATGATGCGTCCTCGCTCCTCCAGGGACTTGTCCTCGGTCTTGTTAACCTGAAATGATAAAACGTAACAGAATTTTCATGTTCCTGCTCTGGACCGACATCGGCACTATTCTGCTCCTTCTGGGCCCACGAGCCACGATCTGGTTCCTGATTACGAAGCACTCGGGATCCACACAGAATCCACCTCAGGACCTGGATCCTATCAGGCCTCTGATTGGCTGACTGAAGTCGTCTCCTTGTCAGTGAGGGAGTTAACAGCCTCCTCAGAGTGAATCTGCCAACTCACAGAAACACGTGAGCACCTGGACCACCATAAAGAGCCCGAGTCCTTCATGTATACTGGGTGGGTGGGTGAGTGAGTGAGTGAGTGAGTGGGTGGGTGGGTGAGTGAGTGAGTGAGTGAGTGAGTGAGTGAGTGAGTGAGTGGGTGGGTGGGTGGGTGAGTGAGTGAGTGGGTGGGTGGGTGGGTGAGTGAGTGAGTGAGTGAGTGAGTGAGTGAGTGGGTGGGTGGGTGAGTGAGTGAGTGGGTGAGTGAGTGAGTGGGTGCAGGTGGCAGGTGAGGGGATGGAGCTGCTGCGTGGCCTCCTTTCAAGCTAAGAGTTGTTGTCTATGACCTGCTTGTGTGCATTGTCCTCACGCTGGTGGGAAATGGCCTGAAACTTGATGACAGCTACATCGCAGTTTCCCCGCTGTGCACGGCACTGACACGGATTACAGTTTCAGGGGTGCCCCCCTTTATTCTGAACCACTTGATTGAGAAAGGGCTTGTTGGGTTCGGGAAGTTTGCCAGCACCTTTCAAACTGTTTGTCTGGGCTACAAAGATGCCAGACTACAACATGTCCAGTCCCTCCGCAGACAGGCTTTCATGTACCTGAATGATGCCGCGCAAACTCTTGACGTTTTGTTTCAGGTGGAATATGAAAACGCATGGTACACTCTGGATGCACGCGCCGGTAGCATGAGATGCTTTGAGTGTAGCGATGTTGGACACAAGGGTTCAGCCTGTCCCCATAGAGCACAGACCTCGGTGGAGGAAGAGCCAGACGCTGATGCCAATTGCGGTGATCCACAGGCTCAGCCCATGGCAGGTAGCAAAGATGTTGTAAAGATCCGTCTTATGTGCTTGTGACTGGTTTGGAGATTTGGAATGGAATCATTAGAATCTTTGTCAAAGGTCAAAGGTCTCCCTCCTCTCCTCTCCTCTCCTCTCCTCTCCCCTCCTCCCCTCCCCTCCCCTCCCCTCCCCTCCTCTCCTCTCCTTTCCCTTCCCAGTGTGCAGCAGTGTTTGTTTAACACACCCCAGATAATTGCACCGCTGCTGGAAACTCAGTGAGGGCCGGCGAGAGGAAGTCCATTAATGGCCTGTAAGACGCAGCATCAGCAGACGCCTCAGATCTGACTGAACCGATGCTGCAGTGCTGAAGAACTGAGGGACGCGTTCATAGCAGTGCTGCACCAGCTCAGCGCTAAAGACAGCCAGCGCAGCGACAGTGATATTCCGAGCGTAATGGCTTGCTTCCCTTCAGGGTTTCCAGGGAAACAGATTTATTGTGTGGCAAAAGCTGCGGTCGTATCTGAGGATAAAGGGGATTCTGAACGACCGCATTAGCGTCCATCTTTGCCTGCCGTCGTCAGCACAAAAACCAGTCAGGATACACAAAGAGGAGCTCCGCGTGTCGTCACGAGGGCCGTGTGATCAGTCAAACGTTTTTGCTTGGAGATTAAAACCAATTCCATCTCTTTCATTTCGGAGTTGTTCACGGAATGGCGAGCTCAGCCAGGGTCCAGAAAACTGGACTGTTGCAACCCCCAAATGATCACGACAGTGGACATTTTTGCAGGGCCCCATGTACGAAGTCTGGGCTCCAACTGGTGACCGGACCCATGTGGCTGCTTGACACCAGTGATGCACAAGCATATTCTGCATTTCTGGGTGTTATTCACACTCCCACACACATAACAATGGATGAGAGGAGCAACAGAACTGAGTGTCTCCAAAGATGAGGCCGTGCTGACAACTGCAAACCTGGATGGTCGAGAGCGACGCTGTATTACAACGAGAAACCATGTGTTCAATCACGGTTGAGGGACGCTTCCAACACCACCAAACCCAACAGAGCTGAGAGGCTCACAGAACTCAAGCAACACAAGAGACAGAAGCTCTGCTTCCACTGCTGGAGGAGGCCTGTCCATCAGCAGGCAGACACAGTGACATGACAGCGTGTGTAAACATATATGTGTGTGTGTGTGTGTGTGTGTGTGTGTGTGTGTGTGTGTGTGTAAAACGCATCTGAAGAGTCAGGTGTGGGTGGACTCACTGGTAACTGCTTCTCCAGGCAGTTGTTGAAGTTCTTGGTTTGGTTGGGCTTCAGCTTCTTGAGGGGGATTCGCGTTTCTCCGATGAACTCATTGTGCCGGAATTTGTCTTCATCACACACTGAAATCCTGCAGTAAGAAGCCAGAAGTCAGCTGACATGAATAAGAGGAGGCTCAGGACTGGGACAGCTCAGGAACTCAGTTCTCTACCAGATCTCACTGGACGGCTCTGCTTCAGCTGTGGAACTGAAGCGAGTCGTTCTACTGCGGCGAGCTTGTGAGATTCGTGTCAAACTCAATCAATGCGAATGATGAGATAATTACACTACAGGAGGCAGGTGGGCCTCACCAGTCTGACAGACACTGCAGTGAAGGAAAGCAGAGGGTGAAGCCTGAGGACCGAAGTACACGTGAAGCACACGTGTGGTCCAGTGAGTTTCATGGATGAGTTGCTCTCCTTCACTCAACTCTCACTGAAGGCAGTTGTTGGTGAGTGGAGGGGAAACTGCGGCCCTCCGTCAGCCCTCTGACATGACACGCATCCCACATTAAGCTCATGTGGAGGAATAATGTTTGTTTCAAGCGCTTGTCTCTGAATAGTCAACAGCCATGTGGAGGTGAACACGCAGCCTGGATGTGCCCGCCGGTAGCGTTAGTAATGTGTTTTAGCATTGTAGCCAGTCGGGTTGCAGCACAATCACAATCATAATGACACAAGAAGTAATAACAAGTTGTCTGCTCCAGGTTGAGCTGAATTCAGATTTCAATTTACAAAAAGAAAAGGTGGGCTGTTGTCTGGGAACGCCAACGTTTCTCCAGGTTATTGTTTCGGGGAAATAGTTAATCACGGCTCTGCTATGCAAATACATGTTTATGCTTTTGTGCCGCCAAGTGTCCATCTGATGGTGTCCCTGTCAGGTCACAGACGCTCGCTGTCACAGTGGAAGGAAGTGCAGGAACAATAGTACTGTTCTTGCTGCTGGGGACTCAGAATAGCCCACGTATGTTTGCAGGGTGTTGATAAGGTGGCCTGTCAATAACCATGACTCAACAGTGCTCACACACTAATCTGCTGCAGAAAACGAATTTCACATTATAAAGCAAGTAGTTGTTTTATAACACGCCTGAAATATGCACGAGCCCGTGTTCCATCACAGGAACGTATGCTGCAGCAATCAAAGCGATTATGCACATCATGATGTAACCAACCTCCAGCGCTTGATTGCTCACCAGCAACACTTCGGTAAAAATAAAGGAGCCCAGAGGAGAGAGACAGTGGGTCATATCCACCCAGAGAGGCTCGCCTGTCCACGGCTGCAGTAACACAGCCTCACGCTCCAGCTGATGAGTGCCAGTGACCGAGCCCAGGCAGCAGTGACCCGGAGCTCCAACTTCATGTACACTCAGGTCCTGCTACCACTGATGCTAATGATGCTGATCCATCCCTCCATGTTCTCCCTCTCCTCCTGTTGAGGGTGGTGGGGGTGGAGCCTATCCCAGCAGCCTTCCCCCTGGACAGGTCACCAGTCCATGGCAGGGCCAACACATAGGGACAGACAACCATTGGCTCTCCCAGCCACGCCTACGGTCAATTTAGAGTCTGGATTAACCTGGTCCCTCTTGATGTCTTTGGACTGTGGAGGAAGCTGGAGTACCAGAGAGAACCCAGCAGGAACAGGGAGAACATGGAGACTCACCCAGAAAGACCCCGTGCTGCAGCCGGGGCTCCACCCACAACCTTCTTGCTGAGGGGCCACAGGGAGGACCACTGCTCCACCGGGCCGCCCTGCACATTGGAATCATGGATGCCAATCATGGAAAAAGTATAAAATAAATAAGATAATTATCAGCATCATTGGAGCCCCGGCTGCAGCACGGGGTCTTTCTGGGTGAGTCTCCATGTTCTCCCTGTTCCTGCTGGGTTCTCTCTGGTACTCCAGTCCCATGGAGGGATGGATTCTTCTTTGCTATGTAGTTATTACAGTGCTGCGGTGGAAGTACCAGAAAGCACCTCCCTGACCGTCCCAGAGGAGGTCAGTGAGTGTGGTAGGTCAAGCCAGTGCACTTGACTCCTGACACTTAAACAATTCTCTTCCCACCACACCTTTCCTCCATTGCCTCATCTTCAGTCATTGCTGGCTACCTGAGTGTTTTGCGGACCATATCCTCATCAGTGATGCCGTAGTAGGTCAGCGTCTCGCTCCAGACGGGGTTGAGTGTGTTGTGCAGGGTCTTGGTTCGTAGTTTATTTGCCTGAAAGACAAACAGACGAGTCGGCTGTTGAAGAGAAGTGAAGATCATTTGATTGACAAACTATCAGCTTTCTGCGGCACCTCAGGAGAATTCAACCCTCAGGTGTCTGAGTCACTGCCAGCTGACAGAATTCTAAAAACATCCTTGAAACACACAAAGCTGCTCCGCCCTCATCAGAGCGGCAAGGCTGCCAGCACGAACGCAGGCAACACCTCGCTGCTGCAGGTTGAACTCTGTTGAAAATTAAATATTAAAAGCAGACGGCGCTACATGACGTGACCGGCATAACCAGAGCGGTGCAGGACATGAAGGAAGCATGGAGTCCAGCGTGTGTGACACATTCAGTCCAACCATGACCCTTTTGGACACCTTCAACCGCTATGATTATCAACTATCATTAAAAAAGTCCTTTTTACACTTGAGCCCCAAACTAGAAAATCTGTGACACCGAAACCAAGGCTTCATCTAGTGGCTCCTCTCTGGTTGTGCTTTCATATTCAGCCTAAGAGTTTTTGAGTAACCCTGCTAACCCGCCAGAAAAATGGCAGCACAAGCCTGAACTGCTGGGTCCAACTTTGTTGGACCTGAGGAAGACTTGGCTACGATGCTACTGCTCCACGACAGGTCGGCACTGTTTGGCAAGTACTGCACCAAGTAAGTACGAGTACTTGAAGCATCTCCATTCTTCCTCTGCTATTATCAATTCATGAAGCTACTACGACTACTACTACTACTACTTCTACTACTACCACTACTACTTCTACTATTACTACTACTACTACTACTACTACTCTACTACTCCAGAGCAGCCAAATTTAGCATCTCAGTGGTTCCCTCTGATGAACACCAGTGGGACTGTTGGCTGGTTTCACCTTCGTGGCTGGGAATCGGCTCTGATGTGAACACGTCTAAGAATCTTTCCACACCTGTAACCTCCTGTCATGGCTCCTGACGCGTACCTGCAAGTCCACTTCCACATCGCCTCATCTAGCTTCACGCTTCTGCATCTAGTGAGGTGATCTCCGTAGTCCCACTGATCTGCTTGTGAGCCATTTGTAAGGCACATAAAGCTCTTGCCCTTAGATGCCTTGTGTTTCACAGGTACAGTTTTTACATACATGTTGTACTTTGTAGAATGATAAAATATCAAAGCTCAGGTGTCTAAAAACCCATCCAGTACAGATCCAGTCAATGGTGTCTTGGAGGGAGAGGCGAAGCTTGTAAAGGTAACGAAGGCTGGAAGCGTTCTCCCGGGTCACCTTTCTGGATGACCGCTGTGTTACGGTGAACAAGGCCCTGCTGGGTAGGGTTCACCTGATGGATCAATAAACATCCCAGCAGACACCAGACGCAGCTTCTCCCACGGTTCACGCTCACGGCTGCAATCTAGCGAGGTGAGGAAAATGACTGCCAGCGGCCGCACGTCTGCATCAGTGGAATATTGTGGTGAGATGAGGATGATGAGACTGGGATAGGAGTCATGTGATTCTGTTGGTTTCATCAATGAGCTGCTGGGGTCGTTTGCAAGTCTGATGGAAGCGTTCATCGTAAGACAGTTCCTGCTAATTGTTTCTCCCCCAATCAGCAGCTGATTCTCACAGGATGGAGGCTAAAACACACACGCTCACTCACACACACGCACACACGCTCACTCACACACACGCACACACACTCACTCACACACACGCACACACGCTCACTCACACACACGCACACACGCTCACTCACACATGCTCACTCACACACACGCACACACGCTCACTCACACATGCTCACTCACACACACGCACACACGCTCACTCACACACACGCTCACTCACACACACGCACACACACTCACTCACACACACGCACACACGCTCACTCACACACACGCACACACGCTCACTCACACATGCTCACTCACACACACGCACACACGCTCACTCACACATGCTCACTCACACACACGCACACACGCTCACTCACACACACGCACACACGCTCACTCACACACACGCACACACGCTCACTCACACACACGCACATACGCTCACTCACACACACGCACACATGCTCACTCACACACACACGCTCACTCACACACACACGCTCACTCACACACACACGCTCACTCACACACATGCACACACGCTCACTCACACACACGCTCACTCACACACACACATGCTCGCTCACTCACACACACACACGCTCACTCACACACAGGCACACACGCTCACTCACACACACACACACAAACGGTTACTCACACACACACACGCTCACTCACACACACACAAACGGTCACTCACACACACACACACATGCTCACTCACACACACGCACATGCTCGCTCACTCACACACACGCACGCTCGCTCACAAACACACACGCTCGCTCACTCAAACACACGCTCGCTCACTCAAACACATGCTCGCTCACTCACGCACACGCTCGCTCTCACACACATGCTCACTCACACACACATGCTCACTCATACACACGCTCACTCACACACACATGCTCGCTCGCTCTCACACACGCTCGCTCACACACACACACACACACACACACACTCTCTCTCTCTCTCTCTCTCTCCCTCCTTTCCTCGAGCCACTCCTGGGTATTTACACTGATACTCTGGCGCTGTCCTGCGCTTCCTTATGAGCAGATCTTGTGACCTCAGTGAAACGACTGAGTTGAATAAAGTTTAAAGGAACAAATCATCGTAACCCTAACCCAAGTCCAAGTAGGAACATCTCCAGTGGGATGAAGGAAGGAGTCCTGAAGCCTGGAAGCAGGCGCTTGAATGTGGGCTTCCTTCATGTCCAGGTCAGTTCTGTGGTCACGCCAGCAGAAGCCACGTCTCACTCCCCGAAGACAAACATTCTTTCTTTTACCCATCAACTCTAAGAATGACCTTCGATTTTGTTATTTCATCAGCTGGGAAATATCTTTGTATTACCATTCCCATTTAATTAGCACTAAATTAGAAATGTAATATTATGCCTACCTTGAAATTATAAATGCTGAAATACAGAGTAGATGATAATGGCAGCAGGTATTCGTCTTTCTGGAAGGCCTGAGTGGGTGGAGGGCGGCCGGTCTCCCAGGAGAGGGAGCTGGCAGCCACTGTGCAGGCCGGCGTGAAACTTCACTTCTGATTAGAGCGAACGGCCAACTTATGACCTCCGTAATGGGCCTTAATGAGGCTCGTAGACCGAACCTAATGGTTATCTGGGAGCAGGCCGAGACTATGGGGGGGTGCTCAGCGTGGTGAGAGGTTGGCTCCACTGGTGCAGGAGAACAATCATGGAAGAGGATTTAGTTCACCTACCAGTCAAACAACTATGACAGGTAGATATATGAAACTGGCAGAATGCTGCTCTCAGCTTGGCCGAGGATCATGAAGATGGAAGGAGGGCGCAGGGACCAGCAGGCTCAGGTTAACCAGGACATGGGAATCTCAGAGCGTTTCAGAGGAGAAAAACGAGAGATGAACAGAATCACCAGCGTCAGATCCCCTGAACGTCTGAGAGTTTGTCCTGAAGGATCTGAATATTCTGAGACTCACTCTGGTCTCCTCAAATTGAAATGATTTGAGGAACATGATAATACTGGCGGGTGGCCCGGTGGAGCAGTGGTCCTCACCGTGGCCCCCCAGCAAGAAGGTTGTGGGTGGAGCAGTGGTCCTCACTGTGGCCCCCAGCAAGAAGGTTGTGGGTGGAGCAGCGGTCCTCACTGTGGCCCCCATCAAGAAGGTTGTGGGTGGAGCCCCGGCTGCAGCACGGGGTCTTTCTGGGTGAGTCTCCATGTTCTCCCTGTTCCTGCTGGGTTCTCTCTGGTACTCCAGCTTCCTCCACAGTCCAAAGACATCAAGAGGGACCAGGTTAATCCAGACTCTAAATTGACCGTAGGCGTGGCTGGGAGAGCCAATGGTTGTCTGTCTCTATGTGTTGGCCCTGCCATGGACTGGTGACCTGTCCAGGGGGAAGGCTGCTGGGATAGGCTCCACCCCCACCACCCTCAACAGGAGAAGAGGGAGAACATGGAGGGATGGAGGGAGGGATGATGGATGGATGGAGGGATGGATGATACTGGCTGAGTGTTTGGGGGTCAGGAGCTTGGCCCCGTTCTGCGACACCTTCTGGGACATGAGAGTTGTACGACTTCTTCAGGGTACAGATGAGATTCGTCAGTCAGCACTAAAAGCAGCAGCAGCCTGATCTGATAGAAATGTATGAAATTGCCTCGAGCTCTCGACGTGGCAGCTGTTCAGATTAAGCGCCAGCACCATGTAAACAGCACCAACGTAAAAGCACTGAAGGACTCACCAGTTCAGCTCCAGCTGCAGTTAAGAGATTTATCTTGATTCACCAACAACTTGGTGCAATGAAATTCACTGCTGGAAAATAATGTTTTATCGTGTTTTATTCAAAAAGTGTACTTTGCCTTTCCAGTGCTCACTCTCAGGAGTCTTCAGCTCACTCAGGTGTTCCCTCCTGCATCACTTCTTACTGACTCCAGGATGCAGGAAGAGTCAGCCACGTGTATTTAGCTTGAAGCTAACGGAGACTGATGCTATCAGCAGCTAAACAGTCTAAAACTTCCATCCAGCACACAATTTCAAACATGACATGCCACCACCAGGCAATGAAGGGTGAGAGGTCACGGCACATTCTCTCCGAATCATTCCGTATTTGAGTCCTTATTTTGAATCATTGGTCTTTCCCTCTGCTTGGTGAGGCTGATGAATGGCTGCTGAGTGCGTGAGTCAATCAGTCACCTGCTTCTCCACACTCACCTGTTGCTGCAGAACAGAAAACCCACCAACACTTTGTAGTGCTGACAGCAGGCAGCAGCAGGAGTGTGTGGAGGTCTACCTGCCCTCAGACTGCACTGCCTCACTGATGTGTTTACTTCCCCCTGCAAGAATCGAATCCCGTGACTCATCCTGCTGCCTCAATGAAACAGACAATCTGTTGTTGCCATCTTCGTCTGGAGCGCATTAGTAAGATGGACGCAACCACAGATCTACGTTTAGCCGAGTTCTTCTTTGCTATCCAACCCAGACAGTCGACAGGCTGTTGGGTCCTTTCATGGGCCTTTCCCATGTGTTGTGTGACAATTATTGTGCGTCTGTTTGACTGGTTGATCAGGCCCTGGGCTTCGTCTCTCTCTGAATGGCTAATTACGCTCATGATCACAACTCCATCGCTGCATTCTGCCTAATTAGGACCTTTAAAACATTAACAAACAAGTTGCACCATCAGTGTCACGCGGCGGTGACGATGGAAGATGCTACTAACCCTGTGTGTGTACATAATCCTCACAGTAAAAGCTGGGTCATACTGGGTCATACTGGGTCATACTGGATCATACAGGGTCATATTGGATCATACTGGATCATACTGGGTCATATTGGATCATACTGGGTCATACTGGGTCATACTGGATCATACTGGGTCATACTGGATCATACTGGATCATACAACTAAAGCTGGAAATAAAGAATCTGAGCCATTTAGAAATTACAGCAGGGTTATAATTCATAAGGGCTCACGGAGGCTCTGGTTCCAGCTCATGTTGGTCTTTTATTTGGTTTTCATTCACCAGCACCAACCAAGGATATCCAATGCAGAACCATCACAGCAGTAAAAGGGATGATGCCATGATAAGCAAACTGGAATGATCTCTGTGTACCTTGCTGGCGCCGGGCAGGAGGTGCAACTTGACGTAAGGGTCTGAAAGCCCGTTGTGGTCCATTGGCTTGAGCCCCTGAGGAAGAAACAGAAAATGCAGAGATGTCAACTTTGACAGGCACTGTGGACGAATCCTACACGTCACTCCTCCAACGTGTGGTGTTTGTGCTGAAAGAGATTTTAAAGTCTTTGCACCTTCATCCTGGCGCAAGTTCCAGATGTCTTAATGAGGTTAGTTAGTCAGTGAGACAGATGGCGAAGGTAGGATTAAAGACTGTGGACTCGTCTTCTTGTTAGTAGCTGACTGCTTTTATTCATCTGCTTGTTCATTTCGTGTATATTTTACTGTCATCCATTTTCGGTCATTTGTTCTTTTCTCACTGCTGTCTCAGACAGAACCACCTTCCTCAAGAGGGAAAATTCCCACCAAAACCAAGGTTAAACCTCATCGAGGTGCAGCTGTGAGGTCATTCTCTCTGCTTCAGCTGAGGAAAGAAGAGGAGCTCCTCACTGAGCAGTCAATTTAAAGCTATAATGCCTCATATTTCCAGTTCAATGAACCTTCAACTCCCTGATTCCTTATTAGTCTTTCAAAGCCACAAACACTTCATTTGGTAAGAGAGACTTTATTATTTTTCACATCTTTATTTGGTCAAAATGAAAACTAACTCAGGCTGCACGGTGGTGCAGTGGTCAGCACTGTGGCCTCACAGCAAGAAGGTTCCGGGTTCGAGTCCCGGCTCGGGCGCGGGATCTTTCTGGGTGAGTCTCCATGTTCTCCCCGTGTCTGCGTGGGTTCTCTCTGGTACTCCAGCTTCCGCCACAGTCCAAAGACATCAATTTGGGGACGAGGCTGATTGATTCTCTAAATTCACCGTAGGTATGAATGTGAGAGCCAATGGTTGTTCGTCTCTGTATGTTGGCCCTGCGATGGACTGGTGACCTTTCCAGAGTGAACCCTGCCTCTCGTCTGTTGATGCTGGGATAGGCTCTAGCCCCCCCCCCCCCGCGACTTAAGGAATAAGTGGAAGACGACGATGGATGGAAAACTACTAACTCTACATATATGGCAGAGATGCTACGTCTACGTGTGACTGAGGGCGCCTGACGGTAGGAGGAGGCAGAGGGATGTGAACGGAGGGAAGGTGGGAGGATCTAGCCGGATGCACTCTCTGACTTAACTGCTACGAGAACATCAACAAGTCCTGCAAATGCAGTCAAACTATGCACCAAAGAACGAGACGTTCTGACGCCTGCATGCCTTCGTATCGTTCTTTTGAGCACTTATATCTTGGATTGACATATCAAACATTTGTTGCCGTCACATGAGTTTAGAAGATGAGGTTCAGTTTTTTCTGGACATTAAGAGTTCTGTCTCCACCCTCCTCCCATGGCCACACCTCCCTCCATCAGTCCATAGGGTTGGCAGGGAGTCTTTTATTCATGGCGCTGTTCCACCTCTATTTCTCAGTTTCCTCGAGTTCACAGTCTGGACTACATTACTGAGCCACTATACGGACTCCATGAAGCAGGGCTGCACTTATTTTATTTATGCTTAGTCACTCTTTTTGACGCAACATCCCTGGGATCCCTTGAGGGGCTTTGTGGGACTTTGACTCAAGGATGACCTGAAAATATCTGGAGATTAAAGGTCAAGGTTACTGACAGGCAACGATCGTGGGGGGGCTACAAGGTGGTATTTCCAGTTTGTTATTCAACCAATCTGACTGTTTTCATTCCAAACAGGTTACCAGCTCATTTGTGATGATAACACAATGAACAACTTTGTGATGATTCATGGTACAGGACACATTTCCCTTCCAGCAAGAGTTAGTATAGCCGGAACTCAAAAGGTGCCAGATATGTTCTTGAGTCGTTGTCCTCCTCTTATCCGGTTGGTCCGGGTCGTGGGGGCAGCAGCCTCTCACCCTGTCTCTAAGGGAGAGCCCAGCCTCCCTGAGGAGGAAACTCATTTCAGCCGCTTGGATTCAGGATCTTGTTCTTTCAGTCATTACCCAGAGTTCATGACCACAGGTGAGGGTTGGAACATAGATTGACAGGTAAATCGAGAGCCTCTCCTTCTGGCTAAGCTCCCTCTTCACCACAATGGACTGGTTTAGCACCCGCATCACTGCAGACGACGCCCCAATCCACCTGTCAATCTCCCGCTCCATCCTACCCTCACTCATAAACAAGACCCCGAGATACTTAAAACTCCTCCACCTGAGGTCGGACCCCCCCCCCCCCCCGACTTGGAGTGGACAAACCACCCTTTTCCAGCTGAGGACCAGGGCCTCAGACTTGGAGGTGCTGATTCTTATCCCAGCCACTTCACATTCAGCTGTGAACTGTCCCAGCAAGAGCTGGGGGTCGTGGCCTGATGGAGCAAAGAGGACCACGTCATCCGCAAAAAGCAGAGACGACATCCTCCCGCCACCCGGCTGCACCTAGAAATTCTGTCCATTAAAGTTATGAACAGAACCGGTGACAAAGGGCAGCCTTGGTAGAGTCCAACTCTCACTGGGAACAAGTCAGACTTACTGCCGTCAACGCGGACCAGACTCTCACTCGTCTGACTGAATTTGTAAGGGGCCATCCACCCCATACTCCCGGAGTACCCCCACAGGGTGCTCCTGGGAACACGTTCTTAAGCCTTCTCCAGATCCACAAAACACGTGGACTTTTTGGGCAAACTCAGTATGGTGGAAGTAAGGTGAAAGTATGGAGGAAGTAGGGTTGAAGTATGGAGGCATTATGGTGGAAGCATGGAGGAAGTATGGAGGAAATAGGGTTGAAGTATGGAGGCAGTATGGTAGAAGTATGGTGGAAGTATGGAGGAAGTATGGTGGAAGTATGAAGGAAGTATGGTGCAAGTATGGAGGAAGTATGGTGGAAGTATGGAGGAAATAGGGTTGAAGTATGGAGGCAGTATGATATAAGTATGGAGGAAGTGTGATGGAAGTATGAAGGAAATAGGGTTGAAGTATGGAGACAGTATGGTAGAAGTATGGTGGAAGTATGGAGGAAGTATGGTGGAAGTATGAAGGAAATAGGGTTGAAGTATGGAGGCAGTATGATAGAAGTATGGTGGAAGTATGGAGGAAATAGGGTTGATGTATGGAGGCAGTATGGTAGAAGTATGGAGGAAGTATGGTGGAAGTATGAAGGAAAAAGGGTTGAAGTATGGAGGCAGTATGGTGGAAGTATGGTGGACGTATGGAGGAAGTATGGAGGCAGTATGGTGAAAGTATGGAGGAAATAGGGTTGAAGTATGATAGAAGTATGGTGGAAGGATGAAGGAAATAGGGTTGAAGTATGGAGGCAGTATGGTGGAAGAATGGAGGAAGTATGGAGGCAGTATGATAGAAGTATGGTGGAAGTATGAAGGAAATAGGGTTGAAGTATGGAGGCAGTATGATAGAAGTATGGTGGAAGTATGGAGGAAGTATGGTGGAAGAATGGAGGAAATAGGGTTGAAGTATGGAGGCAGTATGGTGGAAGAATGGAGGAAGTATGGAGGCAGTATGATAGAAGTATGGTGGAAGTATGAAGGAAATAGGGTTGAAGTATGGAGGCAGTATGGTAGAAGTATGGTGGAAGTATGGAGGAAGTATGGTGGAAGTATGGAGGCAGTATGGTAGAAGTATGGTGGAAGTATGGAGGAAATAGAGTTGAAGTATGGTGGATGTGAATCTACTCCGATGTCAAATTAGGAGCCGGTGTTTGACACACTGACGTGACGCTGCTATGTCATCACGATGTCATCATAGTTCCATGAAGATTTGATGGCATCTTCTTTGTCCGGGCAGATTTCCTATTGCCTCTGTGGAATCTCTCATGAAAAAATATCAACCGCCAATTCATAAAGATCACTTTTTAAATATGAAGCTTCAAAATACCGCAGAGTACATTTGAAGCTGGTCCTTTTCCTCCTGGGAGGCTATCAGCCTTCTCATCTGTCTTCATTACCATATCTGACTGGACTGGTAATGCACAGGTGGAGGAGGCATCAATCAGCAGGTGCAGCATATAACAGGACGGGTGAGGCAGGCCATCGATCCACCCACAGGGCGCCGACCCACAGACCTGTTAACACAGGCTTAATGCTCGCAGGGCCACCTGGGACCAGCAGAAATGATCAGGTCAAGGCTACAGGAGGTAAACTGGGAGTGATGGGAGCAGGCAGAATGGTGAGTCAGCAGATGGTAATGGAATGGGAGTCTCCAAAGAAGAACCACAGGAGGGCTAAAATATCGTTGAAAACTCAAAACTCCTATTAATGAGTACTTGAAATGTATATTACAGCTTTTGAAGTGTGATAACTGATCACTGCACTGCTGCTGCAACAAACTAGGAGACAGTCGGAGGGCATGACGGTGAAACCTGTAGAAGAACGAGTTTCTTTATCTGGTCCTTCATACGATTAGTACCTGAAATATAATAAATACTTGTGTGTGGTGGGTGTCAGTTCTTGTCTTGGTGTACTTTTTCCCTACTTGTGTGTATATTTAATCAATTGTTATTGGTAACTTTACCATTAATAGTTGTTCATGGCCGGCATGATGGTTACCAAACTGTCTGCTTGTCATTAGCATTCTTCATACAAAAGAGGAACAAATGAGTCACACAGAAAACAACATCATTGAAAACATCAACACTCCCTCACAGGTGGGTGGGGGGGGGGGGGTGAGTGTGCGCGTGTGTGTGTGGGGGGGTGAGTGTGCGTGTGTGTGTGTGTGGGGGGGGTGAGTGTGTGTGTGTGGGGGGGGGATGAGTCAGGGTTCACCAGGTCTGCAGGTTGGATCAGTCGACTCAGGATCGACTGCTGGGGGTCGGCTGCTTACCTTCTTGTATCTGGGGACAGGAAGCTGCTTTCCCAGCAAGTAAAGTAACAGAGATGAAGAAGGCATGCAAGAGAAACAGGAGGCAGCAGTGGTTACAGGAAGTTGAAGCTGAAGCAAAGAAACTCATGCAAATGACAGAGGACAAGCAGGCGGAGCAGGAAGCAACTGAGACACTCAAGCTGAAACATTTGCTGAGAAACTCAGACGTGACAGCACGCCATCGTCACACACTGGGACATTCATTCTTTACTGAGGAGGAGGAGGAGGAGGGCCTGCTGACAAATGTCACATGGGCAGTACAAGTACATATATCCTGGTACAGATACATACATCCTGGTACATGTATGTATATCCTGGTACAAGTACATATATCCTGGTACAGATACATACATCCTGGTACATGTATGTATATCCTGATACAAGTACATATATCCTGGTACAGATACATACATCCTGGTACATGTATGTATATCCTGGTACAAGTACATATATCCTGGTACAGGTACATACATCCTGGTACAAGTATGTATATCCTGGTACAGATACATATATCCTGGTACAGGTACATACATCCTGGTACAAGTATGTATATCCTGGTACAAGTACATACATCCTGGTACAAGTACGTATATCCTGGTACAAGTACATATATCCTGGTACAAGTACGTATATCCTGGTACAAGTACGTACATCCTGGTACAAGTACGTACATCCTGGTACTAGAACGTATATCCTGGTACATGTATGTATATCCTGGTACAAGTACATACATCCTGGTACAAGAACATACATCCTGGTACAAGTACGTACATCCTGGTACAAGTACGTACATCCTGGTACTAGAACGTATATCCTGGTACATGTATGTATATCCTGGTACAAGTACATACATCCTGGTACAAGAACATACATCCTGGTACAAGTACATACATCCTGGTACAAGTACATATATCCTGGTAAAAGAACGTATATCCTGGTACAAGAACATATATTCTGGTACAAGTACATATATCCTGGTAAAGTACGTATATCCTGCTATAAGTACATACATCCTGGTAAAGGAAAGTATATCCTGGTACAAGTACATATATCCTGGTACAAGTACGTATATCCTGCTATAAGTACATACATCCTGGTACAAGAACGTATATCCTGGTACAAGTACATATATCCTGGTATAAGTACATATATCCTGCTATAAGTACATACATCCTGGTACAAGAACGTATATCCTGGTACAAGTACATATATCCTGGTATAAGTATGTATAGCCTGAGTTTAGTGGGCAGTATAAGTACATGTATCCTGGTATAAGTACATTTATCCAGGTATAAGTACAAGTACGGGGCAGTATAAGTACATGAATCAGGTATAAGCTCATATATCATGGTATAAGCACATGTATTCAGGTATAAGTAAATATATCCTGGTATAAGTACATGTGCGGGGCATTATAAGTACATGTATCCAGGTATAAGTACACGTTTCCATGTATAAGTACATATATCCAGGTATAAGTACATGTAACCTGGTATAAGTTCACGTATCCAGGTGTAAGTTCGCATTTTCCAGGTATAAGTACACGTATCCAGGGATATGTATGAATGAATCAGGTATAAGCTCATATATCATGGTATAAGTACATGTGTCCAGGTATAAGTACATGTATCCAGGTATAAGTACATGTATCCAGGTATAAGTACATGTGTGGGGCAGTATAAGTACACCTATCCAGGTATAAGTACACATATCCAGGTATAAGTACACATATCCAGGTATAAGTAAATGTATCCAGGTATAAGTTCACATATCCAGGTACAAGTACACGTATCCAGGGATACGTACAAATATCCAGGTATCAGTACAAATATCCAGGTATAAGTACATGTATCCAGGTATAAGTACACATATCCAGGTACAAGTACACGTATCCAGGTATAAGTACACGTTTCCAGGTATAAGTACATGTATCCAGGTATAAGTACATGTAACCTGGTATAAGTTCACGTATCCAGGTATAAGTTCGCATTTTCCAGGTATAAGTACATGTATCCAGGTATAAGTACATGTATCCAGGTATAAGTACATGTATCCAGGTATAAGTACATGTGTGTGGCAGTATAAGTACACGTATCCAGGTATAAGTACACATATCCAGGTATAAGTACATGTGTCCAGGTATAAGTTCACATATCCTGGTACAAGTACACGTATCCATTTATAAGTACACGTATCCAGGTATAAATACACGTGTGGGACAGCCACAGACTCGGGTGGTGGTGGTGGTGGTGGTGGTGGTGGCACACTTCAACATTCAGAGCTGTAAAGTGACATCAGAAGCGATGACATCAAAGCTCCTCCCATGTTCCTGATGGATTGTGAGGACAAACTGCTGAACAAAGCATTTTTGTGTAAAAGCAGAGGAAGGAAAACAGCCACAAACAGGGATCATGAATCAAAGCCTCAGAAACAGACGGAATGTGTTTGTGCTCCCACACTGTGGCGTGGGCGTGCTGGCCATGGAAGGCCAGTCTGCAGGAGATGGAAGAGAATGAACGACTGCAGAGGATTGTTCAGGTGGGTTGGCGAGTAGGAGGTGTTGAATCAACAAGTCTCGGATCTTCAATTGAATTGTGAGACCGTCTGATTCACTGATAAACGCAGGAAAGCTGTTCCTCTACGGAAGGAAGAGCTCTCGAGAAAGACTTCAGTTTTCTTGCATATATGCAGACTGACGTGAAGAGATCTGGCAAAGTCTGGCTACACTGAAAGAGAAGAAGAAAATGAGCTGTGTTGACCGGTGCAACAGGCAATCGCACGACTCAGAGACAGAAGTCTGGTGGCCAGTCGAGGCTGACGAACTGTCACGGTCCAGGGAACCAACGAGGCAGAGAAGAACCAGGAGGGAAAACGTTCCGCAGAAGCTGACAGCTCACAAAGAAGAAGAGGCCCAGCGAGTGAGCGCAGAACCGAGGGCGGCTGCCTTGTTGCCTCACTGGCTTTACGCCCACGGCGTGACCCCCCAACCCCCAACCCCTGCTTCTTTCAAGCCTCTTTTTTCTTGTTTCTTTTTTTATCGTTTCCCCATTTTCTCTCCAATGGTATGTTTCATATTGGGTTTGGTTGATGGTCGATGGCTGACGGTCGTCTCCACTCGGTCCTGAACTGCTGAAGCTTTGTGATTTAGAGGCTTTGCTGTCAGACCGAGCACCAGAGCATCAGCCCTTTTCACCTGTGCAGGCACCATAAACAACCAGAGGGGGCGCTAGTGCAGCAGTCAGGAAACATACCAGACACGGTTGATCGTATCTGTATGGACACCCAACCGAGTCGGAGGGAACACAGAGACTGCTGCACCACCTGGACCCCCAGGACCCGCTGCTGGTCCTGCTGAGTTTCAGGTTGAGCTGCTATGAAGATGCGGTGTTGGACTTTTGTTTGAAAATGTAAAGTTTACAAGGGTTATTTCCTCCAAGGAGCGGAGTCGTATCGAAGTTCAGAGTTCAGCAATGGTGAAAGTCGTCATGGCTGAAGTTCAGCGGTAACACCTGGAGGTTTGCTGCTCTTGTCACGTGTCTCAGGTGTGCCTGCTTCTTGATTCCTGCTTCAGTTTCCTTCTTGTCCTCTTGTCTTCTTTCCCGTTGTTTGCCTTCTTGCCTTCTTTGACTTCTATTATTGGAGGTCTGTAGCTTGGATTTCTTAGAATTTCCTGTAACTTTGATTTCTCTTTTAATCAAAGACATCAACCGCCTGCTTTGGCCTCGGCGCTCCAATCCAACGACCCTGTTCTGTGTTGCACATCCATGACAAAGCAGGATGAGTGAGATCTGTGAAAGTAGGATAGGAGCAGTAACATGGGTGCTCGTGAAGTCCTAAAGTGATGGGGAACGCTCGGTGGCTGATTTCACATTCTCACTGAAGCTGAAGGGGATAATTCACCTTCCCAGCGAGGCAGACACCATGTTAGGAAGGTATTTCAGAGGCTTATAAGACAGTGAGTTGTAATTTTGGGGCTCTGGTAAATGGAACAGCAGCAGAGAGACGAGGATCACATCGTTCCAGACAGTCCCGCCTCCCGTGTGGAGGAGTTCTTTGGCTAATTTTATGGTTTTGCGGGGTTGTGGGTGAGCATAAGGAAGACAGCAGCCTGAAGCCCAGTACAGACTCTCGTGTCATCCCTGGAGGCAGCGGAGCGTTCTTGATCGGTGCCACTGGGGGAGGGGGGGCAAGATGCAGGTTTGCAAACAGAAATTCAGGGTTATTTCATGTTGCGGCTAAACCAGTGACCGTGTGAGATTAATAAACCAACTAGCATCACAACACCACTTGCGCTCTCACTCCATCACGGCGCCTGTGTGGACGCATTTTAAATGTCTGTCTAATTCATTTTTCTAGTGGTTATATTTTAATCTTAAATCTGGAACATTTTATGATTCAGCACCACGATGGTTTTTATTCATTCAGGGAAGATACGGTGAAACGTTACTGTCGTGCAAGTTGACGCTAATCTTCAGAAGAGTTCTTTGCTGTCAGATACAACAGTGGTAGTGACATCATCAGCATGAAGCAGCTCCTCTCCTCTCGCTTTTGTCCAATCAACACGGAGGAAGCTGCCGCCACTGGCAGCAGAGAGGGTTCAACACGGGAGGTCTGCCGCCACGCTGCACTGTGATGGTTCCTGGAGGCCCCTGCTCGACAGCTCAGAGTACATTAACTGTTGTGCCTGTTTGGTAAACAGTACAATACAGTAAATGTCATTTTCCTACAAACACATTATTGTTTGCTGTTGGGCTTCTCACGCTGTCAGTTGGTCCTCAGAGCAACATTCATTCTGAGTGGGTTTTCTGGGTGCACAGGGGGGTGTAACCCAGCAAGGGTTCCTGACAATAATCCATCAGAGTCACATGCACATCAAGAGGAAATGAGCAAAGAAGGACTTCCTGGCTTCGCTCATGACATTAAGTCTCAAAGCAACTCAACTTAGTCGATGCCACACTGATCAGCGTTGGTGGGAGGAGCGCCCCCTGCCTGCTCTCACTTGGTTTGCTGCTGCTAGAAGTCCTGGGAGGAGATGAAGTCAGATCCTCTCACTCTGGTATCAACACACTATGAACTGGAATCTTTCCCTTCTTTTGGGGAGAAAAATCCAAGCAAACTTGAACGTCTTGCTGCACACCAAGAGTGAAGATTCCCTCCGTTCACTGGAGTGATGTGTCTGGGACCAACAGCCAATAAAGAAGGAGTATATTGTGTATATATCTACCACTGTTTTGCATGTACTATTAAATGTTTCTACTGCACTCAGCTGCTAATGCTTAGCATTAGCAGCTGAGTGCAATGTGTGTGTGCTGATGTGTGTAAACGCTGGGAGCAGCAAGCTGTCTCACACCTGATGGAGTGTCACAAATATCACCCAGCCAGAATCCCACTGAGGACTTGGACTGTAAGTTGCTCTGTTGCGTTTGCTGAAGCCTCGCCAGGGCGACAGTGAGAGTGAAACCCCCTGGGGGGTGAGACTGAGACCGTCTCCTGCTTGACTCACCATGCCACATATTTATGTGCACACAATCACCTTTTAATGACATAAAACCTCTTTCAACCAGACAAAATGGATTTACATCAGGCGGTAGTTGGGTCGGACGTCCTTCAGACCACATTCCCACTGTAAATGCATCCCACCAAAGTGAGTTGGTACCAGGAACCAGACAAAGACCACGTCCTCAGCAGGTCTCGGTCCGGTGGTCCAGCTCACCAAAGGGACAAATGCTTGGTTCAAACCACCAGAGCTGAGGGAGGAAAAAGCCCTACCAGATGAGATCTACTCGCGGTGAGGTTACCATGTTTGTCATAAACACAGAGTACCCGTCCTCAGAGTTGCAATCGTTCCAGACGGCATGAAGAAAGGCAGGAGTTGGTTCTCCCATCAGCTCGTCCTCACCGGCTCATGCTGTGGCGCTAACGCCTGTCCAGGACCTCTCATCCTTTAATAGACCACAAGTCCCAATGTTTGTAGTCTCACTACACACCGAGGACTGAGCTATTCAGCTGGGATCTAAAAGATCCAATAAGAGAGCTCGGGTGGGGGGGGGCATAATCGATGTTATCAGTGCAGGATTCAGTGCAGGCCTCAAGCCATGGAAACGGGAGGGGCGTGTTAGCAGAGCTGTGCAGAGCTGGAGGAAATAGGCGCCATAAATCAAAATGGTCTGATGTCTGCTCTGCTGTCCAGTCCTCCAGCCAGGACTCGCCCCTCCTCTTCCATTGGCCAGTCTGCTCCATGGCGGCGATTCAGAGACTAGAAGAGTTACAGCTGCCAACAACAGCAATGAACGTCAGACAGTCCTCTTCATCTCTGCAGGAGTAGGAGTCTCCTCCTCCTCCTACTCCTTATTAAACACCTGGAAGGGTTGAGGGACTGATGTCCACCTCCACCACGTTGGCTATTTAGCTGAGCTCATTTATTGAGGAATGAAACAGGGCAGGTGGGTGTTAATCCTCTAACGCTGTCACATGGTCATGAAGCAGGTTTTAAACTACACTACCCATCAGCCTCCTGGTTCTGCTTCACATGAATAACATAGCAGCACAGCAGCTTATGTCTGTCTCCGCCCACTCCGGGGAGACATGACATCATCAGATCAGGATCCACCTCAGGATCAAGTACTCACTTTGATTTCTTGCAGCTGAAAGTGAAAAGTATGTCTCAGCCTGTTTATCCCGCTTGTTACTGGAAGCTGAGGAACGCTGCACTTGTCGTTGATTTGTGATGATCTGGTGATTGATCTCAGTAGCTCATGACAACGACATCAATGAATCCTCGATAAGGAGAAAAT
>NC_141334.1:527500-570000 GCF_037954235.1 Aulostomus chinensis | reverse complement strand
ATGAGAGCAGGGTGTAAATCAGGCGATGAGGTTGTTAAGTGTTGACAGTGGGAGCGTTCTGTAGGCTAACGTCTCCCCAACGTGTGCAACAATTTAGTTCCTGTCTGTAATCAGTCAGTGCCTGAGGTGGCGTCTGGCAGCCAACACTGTTCCACTTTCTTTGTGTGTGAGTGTGTGTGTGTGTGTGTGTGTGTGGGGGGGGGGGGTTAGCTTATAGGACTGCGTGATATTACAGAGCTCAACATTTTAAAACCTGCTTTCATTGGTGTTATATTTTTTCCATCATTATCACTAACAGGTTTCTCCACAGCAACAGCTGATTGGAGGATTCAGTCAGGTTCCAGGTTCATCCTAGCACAGAAACAGAACTAGTCAAAGGTACCAGTGACCTCCTGCTGGTACCAGATGAGGGACTGGTCTCTGTGCTGGTCTGATTAGATCTCAGTGCAGCTTTGGTACCATTGACCACCATATCCTTCTACAGAGACTGGAACCTGTCACTGGTATGAAAGGAACCACACTAAACTGGTTCAGGTCATATTTACTAGGTCATCTCAGGTGGTACCATTTAATTATGGTTCCTCTGAGACCACTACAGTCAGTTCTGGTGTTCCACAAGGGTCTGTGCTTGGACCAGTCCTCTTCACCCTGTACCTGCTTCCTCTAGGTCACATGATCAGGAAACACTCCATTAATGTTCACTGCTATGCAGACGACACTCAGCTGAACTCATCAATGATCCACATGGAACAAACCAGCTGACTGAACTGGAGGCCTGTCCAAGCCCCTCCCTCCTGTCCTCCTGTCCTCTGCCTGGTTAGCTGAGCTTTAACTTTAGCTTGGTTCTCTGTTACCTCACCTGTTTCACATCTTCCACTTACCAGCCTGTTTCTCTCTGTGGTGTCAGTTCCTTTTTGTGTAGTTAGGACCTGAGCCAGTCCCTGGCGAAGACCCTATTATGTTTCGAAGTCACACTCGCCACTTCAAACGTTAATTAAAGCTGCAAGCAGCGTTGTTAGGGCCTGAGCCCCCGCGCGGCCTATGGCTGCGTCCTTGATACCGGCCTGAATCCAACGGTGTAATCGGCAAATCCCTAGGCCTTGTAGTTTAGGAGATACCAGCCTCAGTTTGCTGCACAGTGTGAGAGCAGAGCTGAGAGCCGGCCCTTTAAGAGCCCCTCCCTTCTCTGCTCGCTCTCTGCCATCTCTGTCAGAGCTGAGAGCAGAGCTGAGAGCAGAGCTGCCAGCTGGCCCTTTAAGAACCCCTCCCCCGCTGCACTGTGTCTGATCTGTGCTGGAGTGGAGAGAGTGGAGGATTCAGAGAAATGTAGTGTGTAAAAGCTGAATAACTCGGCCTACGTTGGTCAAAAGTAACACAAAATACCATATTTTTGTAGGGATTTTTGTCAGGAATACAGTGGTGTGTTTTTAAAAGCTGTGGAATGTATGGTGTAGATGTGAGAAGCATTTGTTTGAGAGTATGTACCCTGAGAGGACAGGCTCTCCCCATAGACTTAGGGCCTGAGCCAGTCCCTGGCGAAGACCCTATTATGTTTCGAAGTCACACTCGCCACTTCAAAAGTAAATTTGACCCCCTAAACATGCATGAAAACTCACCAAATTTGGTAAGCACATCGGGTGAAGCGAAAAATTCGATAATTAAAAAAAAAAGAGGCGCTCTACTCAATAGCGCCACCTACATACACAAAAAACCACGCCACAGACTGTAGGAATGTCCTACAGACATGGGACAAACACCATTGAACTCGTCTCATCAAGACGGATAAATCATACACTCACACCCTTGACCTAACTGTAACAGGATGTCCACAATTTGGACACGAATGTCTAATTTTGGACAATTTTGCGCCCCGAACAAAATCTATCTCCTCCTAAACCGTAAATGCCAGGGCTTCCAAACTTTCACACATTACTCTCCCAACTGTGCTGATTAAAAGTTGTTCAAGGTTAATATACTACACGCTCGGTTTGGATTTTATGAGCCGTCAAAGTGGGGGAGACACTTTTCGCCTTACAATGGAAGTCTATGGGGAGAGCGTGTCCTCTCAGGGTACATACTCTCAAACAAATGCTTCTCACATCTACACCATACATTCCACAGCTTTTAAAAACACACCACTGTATTCCTGACAAAAATCCCTACAAAAATATGGTATTTTGTGTGACTTTTGACCAACGTAGGCCGAGTTATTCAGCTTTTACACACTACATTTCTTTTAATCCTCCACTCTCTCCACTCTAGCACAGATCAAAGACAGAGCAGTGGGGGAGGGGTTCTTAAAGGGCCAGCTCTCAGCTCTGCTCTCACTCTAGCACAGATCAGAGACAGAGCAGCGGGGGAGGGGTTCTTAAAGGGCCAGCTCTCAGCTCTGCTCTCACTCTAGCACAGATCAAAGACAGAGCAGTGGGGAGGGGTTCTTAAAGGGCCAGCTCTCAGCTCTGCTCTCACTCTAGCACAGATCAGAGACAGAGCAGCGGGGGAGGGGTTCTTAAAGGGCCAGCTGGCAGCTCTGCTCTCAGCTCTGCTCTCAGCTCTGACAGAGATGGCAGAGAGCGAGCAGAGAAGGGAGGGGCTCTTAAAGGGCCAGCTCTCAGCTCTGCTCTCCACTCTGACAGAGATGGCAGAGAGCGAGCAGAGAAGGGAGGGGCTCTTAAAGGGCCAGCTCTCAGCTCTGCACTCACACTGGGCAGCAAACTGAGGCTCGTATCTCCTAAACTACAAGGCCTAGGGATTTGCCGATTACACCGTTGGATTGGGGCCGGTGTCAAGGACGCAGCCGTAGGCCGCGCGGGGGCTCAGGCCCTAACAACGCTGCTTTCAGCTTTAATTTGACCCCCTAAACATGCATGAAAACTCGCCAAATTTGGTAAGCACATCGGGTGCGGCGAAAAATTCGATAATTAAAAAAAAAAGAGGCGCTCTACTCAATAGCGCCACCTACATACACAAAAAACCACGCCACAGCCCTTAGGAATGTCCTACAGACATGGGACCAACACCATTGAACTCGTCTCATCAAGACGGATAAATCATACACTCACACCCCTGACCTAACTGTAACAGGATGTCCACAATTTGGACACGAATGTCTAATTTTGGACAATTCTGCGCCCCGAACAAAATCTATCTCCTCCTAAACCGTAAATGCCAGGGCTTCCAAACTTTCACACATTACTCTCCCAACTGTGCTGATTAAAAGTTGTTCAAGGTTAATATACTACGCGCTCGGTTTGGATTTTATGAGCCGTCAAAGTGGGGGAGACACTTTTCGCCTTACAATGGAAGTCTATGGGGAGAGAGTGTCCTCTCAGGGTACATACTCTCAAACAAATGCTTCTCACATCTACACCATACATTCCACAGCTTTTAAAAACACACCACTGTATTCCTGACAAAAATCGCTACAAAAATATGGTATTTTGTGTTACTTTTGACCAACGTAGGCCGACTTATTCAGCTTTTACACACTACATTTCTCTGAATCCTCCACTCTCTCCACTCTAGCACAGATCAAAGACAGAGCAGTGGGGGAGGGGTTCTTAAAGGGCCAGCTCTCAGCTCTGCTCTCACTCTAGCACAGATCAAAGACAGAGCAGTGGGGGAGGGGTTCTTAAAGGGCCAGCTCTCAGCTCTGCTCTCACTCTAGCACAGATCAGAGACAGAGCAGTGGGGGAGGGGTTCTTAAAGGGCCAGCTCTCAGCTCTGCTCTCTCTCTAGCACAGATCAAAGACAGAGCAGTGGGGGAGGGGTTCTTAAAGGGCCAGCTCTCAGCTCTGCTCTCACTCTAGCACAGATCAAAGACAGAGCAGTGGGGGAGGGGTTCTTAAAGGGTCAGCTCTCAGCTCTGCTCTCTCTCTAGCACAGATCAAAGACAGAGCAGTGGGGGAGGGGTTCTTAAAGGGCCAGCTCTCAGCTCTGCTCTCCACTCTAGCACAGATCAAAGACAGAGCAGTGGGGGAGGGGTTCTTAAAGGGCCAGCTCTCAGCTCTGCTCTCACACTGTGCAGCGCACTGAGGCTCGTATCTCTTAAACTACAAGGCCTAGGGATTTGCCGATTACACCGTTGGATTCGGGCTGGTGTCAAGGACGCGGCCATAGGCCGCGCGGGGGCTCAGGCCCTAACAACGCTGCTTGCGGCTTTAATTTTTTGGTTTAGTTTGCTAGTTGTGCTTTTTAAATTTCTTTTGTTAATTAACGTCCTGCCTTCCATCTCTGCCTCTGGAACCTGCTCTCACTAAGCACTCGGCAGTGGGATTCTAAAAACCTTTGACTGGTGCATCTCCACCGGAATGACATGAAGGAGGAACGTTGGCAGGAAAGAGCTGCTGATCTTCAGCTGCTTCAAGTTTCTGTGTGTTTCTGACTTGTTAGCGTTATTGGTTGCAGAGTAAATGCCTTAGTCTTTCCTAGTAGTCAAGTCAAGTCAGGTTTATTTGTGTGTCACCAAATCCTGACTCTGTCCAAGTAGAGCAGGTCCAGCACCTCCCTCCTTCAATGAACCTCCACCCAACAATTCTCCATCAGCAGCACATCCTGCAACAGCAGCCACCAGAACCTTCCTTTACCAGCAGGAAGGTGGAGCAGATCCAGGATCAGTGGGGACGGAGAGAGAGCAGGAGAGCAGGACAGAGACAAAGACAGAGAATGGAGGAAGACAGAGAGACAGAAGGAAAGAGAGGGACAGAGATAAAGAGGGAGAGAAAGGAGGAGAGACTGATGGACAGAGACAAAGACAGAGAATGGAGGAGGACAGAGAGACAGAAGGAAAGAGAGGGACAGAGATAAAGAGAGAGAGAAAGGAGGAGAGACTGATGGACAGAGACAAAGACAGAGAATGGAGGAAGACAGAGAGACAGAAGGAAAGAGAGGGACAGAGATAAAGAGGGAGAGAAAGGAGGAGAGACTGATGGACAGAGACAAAGACAGAGAATGGAGGAAGACAGAGAGACAGAAGGAAAGAGAGGGATAGAGATAAAGAGGGAGAGAAAGGAGGAGAGACTGATGGACAGAGACAAAGACAGAAAATGGAGGAAGACAGAGAGACAGAAGGAAAGAGAGGGACAGAGATAAAGAGGGAGAGAAAGGAGGAGAGACTGATGGACAGACGGGGACATGAGCAGGTGGAGCCTCTTCAGGTCTGGAGCCTTGAACAGTGTACGGGGGCTGACCTGCCAGACAGTGACAGCGGGACTGGGATCTGCACCGATACAGTCGAGCCTCCTTTAGCAAATATTGGTCAACTGACATCTCCATCTTGACACTTTATCATGACCTACGAGAGTCAGCCCCCACCAGCTGCCGGTGTCAGGGGTCTTTCCTGTCTCAGCTGTGACAGTGATCAACAGCTGATGGAGGGTCCCAATGCTGGGTGAAGAGCAGCACCACAGCAGAACCCTCTTCAGCCAACAAGGTGGGCCTGAGCGGGGTCACCTTCCGGCGGAGGGCCCTCACACACTTCTGAGTACACACTCGCTTTGAGGTTGTGTCTCTCACACAGTCAAAAGACCCTCAGTTAATCCAGTATCTGACGACACAGTCGCAGACGAGAGCGCTTTATTATTGTAGTCAAAGGCCCAAATTGCCCGAGTGTTAATTTGCTTGCTTATGCAGTGCTTGAATGAACAATTAGACTGCTTTGCTGCGGCATCCCATTATGTGGCTCTCATTAGAGTGTAAACTCTCATGGGGGATAACAGATCCTGTTAGAGATGTTTGTTTTTGCTTTTTACCAGAGAGACGATCAAATGTCAGATGGAGAGAAAGTTGAAGCTCAGTTGTAATGGGATTTTAAAGCGTTAAACATCTGGGAGCTTTACCATGTAATCAGTGATTTGTGCAACAGAACAGAAACGTCTTGCCAGCTCAGCGTCGGTCCACCAACAGACGCAACGGTCAGGAGCTCATGACTGCACACATTTGCATACTAATGAGGAATATTTGAAACACTAATGTTGTTATGCTTTTAGTTTACTGTGGTGTGAAGACCAGCTTGTTCATATTTACTTCTTAGTAATGGAACGATGTGTTCATTATAGAAGGAATGATGAAGTAAATGCAACAAGGTGGTATGATCAAAAAGATCCAAATCTGTATTAAACGCACGTCAACAATGGCGACATTCCTCTCAGACCCCTCCTCATCAGCCGATATTTTCCTTCTCTAAACCCTAACCATCTCAACTGACTGCCTGACCCTAGCCTTGACCCTAAACCTAGGCTGAACCTGGTTCTAACCTTGAGCCTGAACCTAGGCTGAACCTGGTTCTAACCTTGACCCTAAAACCAAGTCTTGACCTTCAAACGGCCCTTCGAAGAAGTGAGGACCTGCTAAAATGTCCTCACTCTGTTGGTTAAATACGTGTTCTAGTCCTCACTATGTAGCAAGTACAAGAACACAAACACACACGCAAGATAACAATGTTACTAAAATAGACGGCCCAGTGGAGCAGTGGTCCTCACTGTGGCCCCCCAGCAAGAAGGTTGAGGGTGGAGCAGTGGTCCTCACTGTGGCCCCCCAGCAAGAAGGTTGTGGGTGGAGCAGTGGTCCTCCCTGTGGCCCCCCAGCAAGAAGGTTGTGGGTGGAGCAGTGGTCCTCCCTGTGGCCCCCAGCAAGAAGGTTGTGGGTGGAGCCCCGGCTGCAGCACGGGGTCTTTCTGGGTGAGTCTCCATGTTCTCCCTGTTCCTGCTGGGTTCTCTCTGGTACTCCAGCTTCCTCCACAGTCCAAAGACATCAAGAGGGACCAGGTTAATCCAGACTCTAAATTGACCGTAGGCGTGGCTGGGAGAGCCAATGGTTGTCTGTCTCTATGTGTTGGCCCTGCCATGGACTGGTGACCTGTCCAGGGGGAAGGCTGCTGGGATAGGCTCCACCCCCACCACCCTCAACAGGAGAAGAGGGGGAACATGGAGGGATGGATGATGGATGGATGATGAAAGGATGGATGGATGGATGATGGAAGGATGGTGGATGGATGGATGGATGGATGAATGATGTATGGATGTATGGATGATGGATGGATGATGGTGGATGGATGGATGGTGGATGGATGGATGGATGGTGGATGGATGGTGGATGGATGGTGGATGGATGGATGATGATGGATGGATGGATGGATGGATGATGATGGATGGATGATGATGGATGGATGATGGTGGATGGATGATGGTGGATGAATGATGGTGGATGGATGATGGTGGATGGATGATGATGGATGGATGATGGTGGATGGATGATGATGGATGGATGATGATAGATGGATGATGGTGGATGGATGATGGTGGATGGATGATGATGGATGGATGATGGATGATGGTGGATGGATGATGGATGATGGTGGATGGATGATGGTGGATGGATGATGATGGATGGATGATGATAGATGGATGATGGTGGATGGATGATGGTGGATGGATGATGATGGATGGATGATGGTGGATGGATGATGGTGGATGGATGATGGTGGATGGATGATGATGGATGGATGATGATAGATGATGATAGATGGATGATGGTGGATGGATGATGGTGGATGGATGATGGTGGATGGATGATGATAGATGGATGATGGTGGATGGATGATGATAGATGGATGATGGTGGATGGATGATGGTGGATGGATGATGGTGGATGGATGATGATAGATGGATGATGGTGGATGGATGATGGTGGATGGATGATGGTGGATGGATGATGATAGATGGATGATGGATGGATGGATGATGGTGGATGGATGATGGTGGATGGATGATGATAGATGGATGATGGTGGATGGATGATGGTGGATGGATGATGATAGATGGATGATAGTGGATGGATGATGGTGGATGGATGATGATAGATGGATGATGGTGGATGGATGATGGTGGATGGATGATGGTGGATGGATGATGATAGATGGATGATGGTGGATGGATGATGGTGGATGGATGATGGTGGATGGATGATGGTGGATGGATGATGATAGATGGATGATGGTGGATGGATGATGGTGGATGGATGATGATAGATGGATGATGGTGGATGGATGATGGTGGATGGATGATGGTGGATGGATGATGGTGGATGGATGATGATAGATGGATGATGGTGGATGGATGATGGTGGATGGATGATGGTGGATGGATGATAGTGGATGGATGATGATAGATGGATGATGGTGGATGGATGATGGTGGATGGATGATGATAGATGGATGATGGTGGATGGATGATGGTGGATGGATGATGGTGGATGGATGATAGTGGATGGATGATGGTGGATGGATGATAGTGGATGGATGATGATAGATGGATGATGGTGGATGGATGATGGTGGATGGATGATGATAGATGGATGATGGTGGATGGATGATGGTGGATGGATGATGATAGATGGATGATGATAGATGGATGATGGTGGATGGATGATGGTGGATGGATGATGGTGGATGGATGATGATAGATGGATGATGGTGGATGGATGATGGTGGATGGATGATGGTGGATGGATGATAGTGGATGGATGATGATAGATGGATGATGGTGGATGGATGATGGTGGATGGATGATGATAGATGGATGATGGTGGATGGATGATGGTGGATGGATGATGGTGGATGGATGATAGTGGATGGATGATGATAGATGGATGATGATAGATGGATGATGGTGGATGGATGATGGTGGATGGATGATGATAGATGGATGATGGTGGATGGATGATGGTGGATGGATGATGATAGATGGATGATGATAGATGGATGATGGTGGATGGATGATGGTGGATGGATGATGGTGTTACTAAAAGGCCTCTTTCTGGATTCCAGGGCATCATCTCGTGAGCCACATTCACGTTTCCATCAGAACCCTTTGATGTTTAAGGACAACAAATCTGATCACAAACTACTGCCCTTGTTTTCACATTTCTGGTTCCCATGGAAACCACGTCTAACATCAGTGACGCCGCATAGAACGTCTCCTGTGTGAATACTCAGAGTTTTTTTTAAGAGCCTGGTGCGTCTTCAGAGCAGGGGAGAGCAGAGGTCGACCTGCTGCTGATTACTCCACCCAGCTGAGTGAGGCTCCACAGCTCCTTCTCCAGCCTACAAGTCAGACACAGCTCACCAAGAAATGTTCCTTGTATGAATGTGTATCACAGTTGGAGTACAGCGGTGTGTGTTGCCATGGCGCTACGGGATGCTACATCGATGATGGGTGAAGGATGAAGGGAAACAATGATCTGTGGACACCTGCAGCTCCACCACCGTCCAGCTGAGTTACTGACGCCAGCTCTCTCTCTCTCTCTCTCTCTCTCTCTCTCTCTCTCTCTCTCTCTCTATTGTTGTCTTCTTATCAGCTTGTCAGGCATCTGCGCTGGTTTGAACTGCACTAACCTGTGTGAGAAGTGCTATACAAATGAAGTTTGATTGATGGGTTGACAACTGCGGCCCATGTGGTGTCTTTAATTCCTGGCTACAATGTGGTGGCCTGGGTGGGAGGGTGAAGGAGTCACCCGCACTGGAAGGCTGCTGACGGGTGCATTGAGCTAACTGGCTAAGCTAACCATCCCGTCACACCACAGCAGCACATCCAACATCAGGAATGAAGAATTTATGCAACCAGGAAGAACCAGAAATTAAAAGAAAAGGTCCTGTTCATGGGGAAATTTGCTAAATACGGGCATGACTCTTGCCGCAGCCCGGTAGAGCAGTGGTCCTCACTGTGGCCCCCCAGCAAGAAGGTTGTGGGTGGAGCAGTGGTCCTCACTGTGGCCCCCCAGCAAGAAGGTTGTGGGTGGAGCCCCGGCTGCAGCACGGGGTCTTTCTGGGTGAGTCTCCATGTTCTCCCTGTTCCTGCTGGGTTCTCTCTGGTACTCCAGCTTCCTCCACAGTCCAAAGACATCAAGAGGGACCAGGTTAATCCAGACTCTAGATTGACCGTAGGCGTGGCTGGGAGAGCCAATGGTTGTCTGTCTCTATGTGTTGGCCCTGCCATGGACTGGTGACCTGTCCAGGGGGAAGGCTGCTGGGATAGGCTCCACCCCCACCACCCTCAACAGGAGAAGAGGGGGAACATGGAGGGATGGATGATGGATGGATGATGAAAGGATGGATGGATGGATGATGGAAGGATGGTGGATGGATGGATGGATGGATGAATGATGTATGGATGTATGGATGATGGATGGATGATGGTGGATGGATGGATGGTGGATGGATGGATGGATGGTGGATGGATGGTGGATGGATGGTGGATGGATGGATGATGATGGATGGATGGATGGATGGATGATGATGGATGGATGATGATGGATGGATGATGGTGGATGGATGATGGTGGATGAATGATGGTGGATGGATGATGGTGGATGGATGATGATGGATGGATGATGGTGGATGGATGATGATGGATGGATGATGATAGATGGATGATGGTGGATGGATGATGGTGGATGGATGATGATGGATGGATGATGGATGATGGTGGATGGATGATGGATGATGGTGGATGGATGATGGTGGATGGATGATGATGGATGGATGATGATAGATGGATGATGGTGGATGGATGATGGTGGATGGATGATGATGGATGGATGATGGTGGATGGATGATGGTGGATGGATGATGGTGGATGGATGATGATGGATGGATGATGATAGATGGATGATGGTGGATGGATGATGGTGGATGGATGATGGTGGATGGATGATGATAGATGGATGATGGTGGATGGATGATGGTGGATGGATGATGGTGGATGGATGATGGTGGATGGATGATGATAGATGGATGATGGTGGATTGATGATGGTGGATGGATGATGATAGATGGATGATGGTGGATGGATGATGGTGGATGGATGATGATAGATGGATGATAGTGGATGGATGATGGTGGATGGATGATGATAGATGGATGATGGTGGATGGATGATGGTGGATGGATGATGATAGATGGATGATAGTGGATGGATGATGGTGGATGGATGATGATAGATGGATGATGGTGGATGGATGATGGTGGATGGATGATGGTGGATGGATGATGATAGATGGATGATGGTGGATGGATGATGGTGGATGGATGATGGTGGATGGATGATGATAGATGGATGATGGTGGATGGATGATGGTGGATGGATGATGGTGGATGGATGATGATAGATGGATGATGGTGGATGGATGATGATAGATGGATGATGGTGGATGGATGATGGTGGATGGATGATGATAGATGGATGATGGTGGATGGATGATGGTGGATGGATGATGATAGATGGATGATGGTGGATGGATGATGGTGGATGGATGATGGTGGATGGATGATGGTGTTACTAAAAGGCCTCTTTCTGGATTCCAGGGCATCATCTCGTGAGCCACATTCACGTTTCCATCAGAACCCTTTGATGTTTAAGGACAACAAATCTGATCACAAACTACTGCCCTTGTTTTCACATTTCTGGTTCCCATGGAAACCACGTCTAACATCAGTGACGCCGCATAGAACGTCTCCTGTGTGAATACTCAGAGTTTTTTTTAAGAGCCTGGTGCGTCTTCAGAGCAGGGGAGAGCAGAGGTCGACCTGCTGCTGATTACTCCACCCAGCTGAGTGAGGCTCCACAGCTCCTTCTCCAGCCTACAAGTCAGACACAGCTCACCAAGAAATGTTCCTTGTATGAATGTGTATCACAGTTGGAGTACAGCGGTGTGTGTTGCCATGGTGCTACGGGATGCTACATCGATGATGGGTGAAGGATGAAGGGAAACAATGATCTGTGGACACCTGCAGCTCCACCACCGTCCAGCTGAGTTACTGACGCCAGCTCTCTCTCTCTCTCTCTCTCTCTCTCTCTCTCTCTCTCTCTCTCTCTCTCTCTATTGTTGTCTTCTTATCAGCTTGTCAGGCATCTGCGCTGGTTTGAACTGCACTAACCTGTGTGAGAAGTGCTATACAAATGAAGTTTGATTGATGGGTTGACAACTGCGGCCCATGTGGTGTCTTTAATTCCTGGCTACAATGTGGTGGCCTGGGTGGGAGGGTGAAGGAGTCACCCGCACTGGAAGGCTGCTGACGGGTGCATTGAGCTAACTGGCTAAGCTAACCATCCCGTCACACCACAGCAGCACATCCAACATCAGGAATGAAGAATTTATGCAACCAGGAAGAACCAGAAATTAAAAGAAAAGGTCCTGTTCATGGGGAAATTTGCTAAATACGGGCATGACTCTTGCCGCAGCCCGGTAGAGCAGTGGTCCTCACTGTGGCCCCCCAGCAAGAAGGTTGTGGGTGGAGCCCCGGCTGCAGCACGGGGTCTTTCTGGGTGAGTCTCCATGTTCTCCCTGTTCCTGCTGGGTTCTCTCTGGTACTCCAGCTTCCTCCCACAGTCCAAAGCAATAGCTTGAGGTCCATTTTTGATGAAACAGTGTTTCAATTCACACAGAAGAGGTTGCACCAGACAGGAAGTCCCCACACAAGCAGCATAGTGACTCTGGTTTATTTTCAAAATAAAACTCTTGTGCAGACCCTCAATTGTCCAAATAGACAGAAAAGGACAGAATGCAGCTACGAATATCACGTTAACGTGACAGAAACAAGATGGCTGAGGGACAACAACCCCATCAACAGAACCTGAGCAAGTTCAGAAAACCCAATGGCAAAAGTGACAACGTCCTGCTGAGGAAACAGCCGCCGCGTCCTCTGACCTCTCGTCGGCAGTATGTGTGCATCTCCTGATCAACATTCATTGGCTTAAACTGCCCGTTTGCTCCTCGACACAGCAGCAGCGAGGCCTCACAGCCTGTTTGGTGGTGTAGCTGCACCACGACCCAGCCAGACCAGTGCAGAGGTGTAGCTGCTCGCCCATGGCGTTTGTCACATGATCAGCCCACAGTGTAGTATTTTGGTCTTTGGTATCTTTGGTAAGATACATAGAATGTCTATCAAACAGATTTTGGAGGCTCTTTTCATAAAAACTCACCAGACATGAAAACAAGTGTTCACTTTGACAAGCCGACGTGTGTCGCGGTGCTCGGGGCTCCATACAAACATTCCATTGCAACTCCAAATTCTAATCATGGAGGTGCAAGGTGAGAGGTCAGGGAGGCCTCCTGAAGTCAGGTGCTCATCTCCATACATGCTGAGCTTACCTGTCAGGAAGACCCCAAAGACGAGCCGGGGCGGAGTGGATAAGTGTGCTGACAGACGGGGGGCTCTGTATTATCGATGAGGCGATCTGGTCACTGTCATACTCGAGGGTCTGTGGCCAAGGCCAGGCGGCCTGAATTAGCCAGGAAGAAGTCAAACGGCAAATAATTCAGAGGGAAGAAATGCAATTTGAGCAAGAGAAACTAACTTCCTGGGGTATGAAGACACATAAAATGTGAAAAGCTGCATGCAGTTTCTCTGTTGCTTTTCTGTTATTTTGATGAACTGCAGACCTGCGCCATCAATAACTGCAATGGATTTTAGCTGCAGGCGAGTTTAGAATAAAGGTCAGCTGATAATGTGTTTGGATGGAGGCTGACACTCATATCCATTATTAGGAGTGCAGCTCCACGAAACCCTGTTATTATAAATCCAACCCTTTAGACAAAATGTTAAGCACAAACTACAAAGCAAGATAACCATTTAATTTTGGTGCATGTTTTTTCTGTCTCGTTTTTCCTGGTTTACATTGTAGCTGCCACGCTCCTTAATATCTACATTCCAGTTGTGGCTTCACACAGTGAGATTAGTGCTGGTTTTATTCGCAGCATTAACGTAGAAGCGTAGTGTGGCCCTTGGCCCTGCAAATGAACATTAAAAGCCTCCAAATCTGCGTGGGAGGTGAAGACGGCTGTGAGAGAATGAAAAGATGAGATCAGAGCTGAAGCAGAGCGAGTCAGTGGAGCAACGCGCAGATGAGCTCATCAGAGACCTACCGAGAGGTCGTCAGGTGGCGGTTTTCGTCTCTGAGGTGCAGTGGCGTCAAAACGCCAAGATGTGTTCACACACTGTAAAGACAAATTCTCCCAGTAACTTGGCAGCGTGGACTGGCACAGCGGCTGTGACCTGAGTCCCTGCAGGAGACCAAGAGCAGGAGCTGGTTCTCTGCCAACTGAGCTCTGAGCACCAGAGGCCGCTCCCGTCTGTCTGCAGGAACAATTTCAAAAATCAATCAAGGAAATGTGTGAGTATGTTGGAAAAAATGGAACTTTTGAGTGAGTACTGAAGTATTCATTACATATTTTTGCAGAAAGTGCTATTTACTGTTAGCCATGACATTTAAGTCCATGGGTTGGGGGGAGGGCGGTTTGTTGGTTACACATCAGTTTGTCGGTGCTACTACAATGAACGTGATAGCCTGATAGCAAGATTAGCCACGTTAGCTTTAAACTGCCAGTAGTAGGATGGTGCCCCTCCTCCACAGCCCGATGTGTCTTCGCCGTGAGTGTGCAGCTGAAACTCAGCATTCAGGTTGATAGTAGCGACATCATCAGTTCGTGTGGGCAAGAAATACGTTTCAAAAATAATCAACATGCTAGCTTGAGAGCAAGCTAATGTCAAGTGGTCATGCTAACTGTCAATAAGTGAATGATGGCATAGTTATAGCGCCACCTAGTGATTACAGGAAGTAAGTCTGATGGAACCAACATCACATGACACTGTTTTGTCTTCACCTGAACTACAGCAGCATCACATACAGGAAGTGGATGTTCTCTAGCGCCACCTGGCGGAGGCAGGAATTGATTCTTGCACCACAGTGCAGCATGTCTGCTCCTGCATGCAGTCTAACTGCCAATAGTTAACAGGGGAGAGAGAGAGAGACACACACGCACACGGGCTGGGGTGTGAGGGTCCACTCATCCCTGCTAGGTTGGGTGGAGGTGCACACTGTATGGGTGTCTTCCAGCTCCTGCTGGTGAAAAGACCCCGTGGATCACATCAACACCAGTTCGTGAATCTCCTGCGTTTCCTCCGTCCACCATCAAAATGTGACTCGATCCCTGTGGTTTGCAGGATTGAGCTGTCAGGCCGACCGGTGGCTCAGAGGAACGGATGTGACTCTGAAGACACTGGACAGCATAACACCTCCATGATGCCGCATTAATCCACTCAAGAAGCCATCATCCCTGTGGAGTTAAAAGTCAAAGTTGAAACTGCAACAGATAAAACTGTGCAGTTGTGAGCAAACACAGGCTGCATTTTAATTCATAAATCTGAGGAGAACAAAGATGAAGGGAGGCTGTGATCAGGAGTTGTGCCTAGCAGCCTCCCCCGAGAGAAGTTATCTTTTCTAGCCGGCTGTGCGTTCACTGTGGCAGCACCGTGGATTAGACAGGGAGAGGAGTGCTTTTGCCTTTTCTCCCCGAGCGAGGTGAAATTCTGTCGACAGGAGTGACAACAGTGCAGGGTAGAACAGGCCCTTGATAAGAGAACCCTGCGCAGGCGTGTAACGGCTGCTGCTACGGCCCGAGGGCATCTTTGCTGAAGTCAATATCCCAGGAACTGCAATGACATTATGTTGATTTATAAAGATTTTGGACATAAAGACACAAGATGTCACACGGTCCATTTGCATAAAACACATCAGAGGATGGTTCTGCTCATCAGCTGCTGCAGATGCCATCATATCAGCACGTGAGCTGCAGAGCCTTGGTGCCCCGTGAGAGGGCCAGCAGGCCAGCAGGCCCAGATCAACGTCCCTCCAACTGGGTGCAAATACTCTCTACATGATATTTTAGCGAAAATACTCAATAAAACAACCTTGTACGGTGTTGGAAGTGATTTCAAGAATATATTTAGCTCCCAAGTCCAAGGAGCGATACAGCAGGCGGCCGTGATTGATGACTTTATAGACCTGATTTCCACTTTCATTTTCCCTGTGATAAATTCCACTGTTGCTGCAGGCACTCGTTTGAGCTCCTATTGAATGTCAAAATGTTTGATGTGAAAAGTAAAAGCAACTTCACATGAAAGAGCAGGCCTACAGAGAGAGAGAGAGAGACACACACACACACACACACACACACACACTCTCTCTCGCTGTTTGATTTTAAAAATGACATTTATTTCTGGCTCCTACTAGGAAACAACAAAGACGAATTACTTCCCAGGAAGGAAGATCACATGCATCTGAACCCTGACGTTGAACTGAGAAACAGACGTAGGAGTCCTTCGAGCTCTCGGGGGGAGTGAGATGGTCCGACTGGATTGTCACACATTAAACCTCCATAAAGGCCGTTTTCCCTGCTTGAGTCACCAGGAGCTCCCAGACTGGGATGTTACTGCTGCTCCAGGGGTCTTCACACCTGATCCTCATTTACCCACAATGGGAACATGACCACTGGTTCAGGATGATGCTACATTTACATCCCAGCGCCCCCTAGCGCCTCACCCCCGCGGAGGACACAAGGACGGAGACACTTCCTTCGTTTAGGGGCACATGGGTGTGGAACCCTCTCAGTCCAGGAACATCACACCATCCTCGTGCTCCAAGGCAAAAACAGTCCCCAAATACCGATTCATACAATTCAAAATGACAGGGATCTTGAACACAACTATCATTCTTATAAATATGCCAGTTTAGCCATCTTGGCTCATGTCCAGCTGTCGCTCCTGAGCAGGAGACACTCACGCAAATACAAAAGAAAATCCTCGTAATTCTGACACAGCAAGTTCAACTCTGAGAGAACCCTCAACCAGAACTCTCCAATGTGGTGATAAGTGGATAAGAGGTTACTGACCCTATGTGGTTAGCAGACACTTACGAAGAGGGACGATGGTACAAATAACATCTTTTCAATAAAGTGTGTGACCTTATTGTCCCATTGGTGAGTTAATGAGCCTGCTAACTGCCAGTCAGCCAGCAGGTAGCAGCCTCATTATACGACTTATTTCCCCCTCAACTAAAACAATGTCCAGTCCTGAGAGGGCAGAGGAGCAGAGACTAAGCATCACAGTCCAAAGACAACAGTCAGGACTTCTGCAGTGTTGCAGCATGCTAGTGGTTAGTTAGCCTGGTGCTTGCAGCATCCAGGGAGCAAAAGGCTTCATGGAAATAAGCACAACAATCTTGTTTTTGTTACACTTCTAATTTTTATGCAGTTCTGCATAAGACATACAAACATGTTGCAGCAGGTGTTGTCAGGTGGTTCATATTGCTGACTGTGCAATTCTGTTAACGCTGCAGGAAACTGGCTAACACGAACACACGTCACGTTGGCAGCGATGCAGGAGAACTGGTTAGTAACGATGCACCTAAAGCTAAGAAGGTTCAGCTGATGGTAAAACACCTCCAGGTCAACCAGGAGAACGGAGGAGGCGTCGACGCGCTCCCAGCAGCGTCTGAACAACTCAGCACGTCTGTTAGCCATCAGAACCACAGTGGCCAAATGCAGTTTAGTCTCAACTAATTTTGAACTAGTTTGCAGTCGATCCACTTGCTTGAACCTTTGTGTATATTTGGAGGCGTGGCGCTCTGAGAGTGGGACAGGAGGGTCCTGATCATGTTGACACCTGGAGGCTGCCCAGTACCACCAGGCTGATCTACTGGCCACTGAGCACCTCCACTGGAGCAGTGGTGAATATCTTCCATGATGAATGGATGGACAGTTCAGGATGTTGAAGGCTGTGGACGCTCCTGATGGAACAGTGTCCCCGTGTCTGGGGTCTGTAGGGCTCACAAAGGCTAAATGTTGTGGCGAGAACAGCTGCCATCAACCAGCCCTGACATCTCGTCAAGGACCCTGATCAGAAATGAGACGCCATGAATCACGTGTGTGGGGCGTTGGGCTGCTGGGGGTCAGACTCCCATCAGTGAGGACGGCATCTCCCCGCCCTAAAACAACGCCTCTAATCCAGGTAAGCTGAAGTACAGTCACGGTGGAACATTTGGAACCAGTGAGCCTGACAGGTGAGTCCAACTGAGTGGGTCGGTCGCAGGAAACAGGTCCATCCTCCAGGGGAACTTTAAAGTAACATTAGTGGTGAAAGTGCTTTTGCTGAAGCAAAGGACTGGAATACTTCTTGAGTAATGTTATTTTCAGAAGTCATTGCCATTAACCCAACAACAGTGAGCAGAGGAGCTGTCCATCTGCAGTACACCTGCTGGTCCCTCCCTCCTGAGGCAGGTACCTGCCGCTCACTCAGATGGTACCGGCACACTGGATCAGCTGACTGGCAGTAATCCCTTCCATCTATCATCATGTAGCTCCTTCTCTGGCTTCTCTTATCTCACTGTCCTTGTGCGCGCTCCTGTCCATCATGCGGTTTTGTCCCTGCAGCTGCTGCAGGCTGGGCTCAGTGTGCAGCTCCTGTGGGATGCTGGTACTGCTGAGTCAGGCAGCTTCCCTGTGGGCCTCATTGACACGTAGGATCTGGGAGGGTTGATAGGATTGTTGGGCACAAGCGCTAATGTAAGTGGAGGTGATTACACCACTTTTACTGACCCTGAAGGTGAGGTCTGAGCCCAGCAGGGATCTAGATGAACGACTGCAGCACCGTCTCAGGAGGGGGTGGCCTCACCGTGTTATCATGACTGACGCCACCAGGACGGAAACAAGAGATTTAAATGGAATGTATTCATACCACAGGTCTATGAAGGATCTCTGCGAGCTTGGGAATCCATGGACTGAGCTGGAAAACACCCAGACCACTGTGTGCTATACTCCAACAGGTACGGAAGGATTTGTAAAGGAGGATTATGCTAAGTCCTTTTCAGCCAGCTCGCTAACTAGAGTGGAGGTTTTCTAGGGATTGGTGGCGTTTCCCAAATTCAAGCCTGTTTCGCCTTCTGATTCATGTCAAAATGAAATCTTTAGTCACATCACAAATCAAAATCTTGTCCCTGTGAATGCCTGCGCTACACTGGAAGAACCTCTCGTGTTAGGGAGAACAGAAAAGTCAGCTGCACCCTGCCAGCCGCGTGTGACCCTTGACCTCAACCACCCGTTCATCTGCCTCCTTGATGTGCGATCGGTCCAGTCAACCTGGTCAGTTTCTGTTACACCCAGATCTCACCATCCATCTATCAGAGGCTTAGAGAGCATAGTAACATCACACGCACACACACACGCACACAAACACACACACACAAACACACACACACGCACACACACACACAAACAAACACACACACAAACACACACACACAAACACACACACACGCACACACAAACACACACACACAAACACACACACACAAACACACACACACACGATAGGTCAGTGATTCCGTGATTAGGATACTGAGGAAGCCCTGCAACTATCTACCTGCTGTCATCAGTCATGAACTACACCTCCCAGGGTTCAGAGCACCATCTCTCCTCAGCCCAGCTGGTTGAGGCAGATGGCCGCCTGTGGCTACTGGGTCTGCTTGAGGTTTTCTGTCCAAGTTATGAAGATTGTTTAGTCACAGGTGTGTTTCCTGAGGAACAGTTGGGTCCATTCAAAGGAACTGAAAGAGTTTGGTTCTGCATTGGTTCTCATCATAAACTCCATTTTTCTAAGTTTTATATATTTGTACTCGCTCTATAAACATGCACTTGTACCAACACAAACAAAGCTCCCTGAAATTGCAGCCCGCATCTTCATTTTTTGTGGTACAGTGGTCCCTCGTTTAACGCGGGGGATACGTTCTAAAAATAACCCGCAATAGACGAAATCCGCCAAGTCCATCCATCCATCCATCATCATCTTCCGCTTATTCCTACACATTAAGGGTCGCGGGGGGGTGGAGCCTATCCCAGTATCAACGGGCGACAGGCGGGGTTCACCCTGGACAGGTCGCCAGTCCATCGCAGGGCCAACACACAGAGACGAACAACCATTCACACTCACATTCATACCTACGGTCAATTTAGAGTCTGGATTAACCTGGTCCCTCTTGATGTCTTTGGACTGTGGAGGAAGCTGGAGTACCAGAGAGAATCCGCAAAGTCATCAGCTTTATTTTTTACAAGTATTATCCATGTTTTAAGGATGTAAAACCCCTAACCACACACTTTTATCCACTTTTCTCAGACAGGCATTAGCATTTTCTCACAGTTCTCTCTTATTTAAACACTCTCAAAGTTCAAACTTTTGCAGATTTAAAAAAATAAGTACAATATCAGTAAATGAAACCAAAGATCAAAACCTGTTTTCAAGCCCAAACATTTTTAACAAATTTAATTTTAATGATCTACGAGGTTTGACTCATAAGAAATTATTACCAGTAACTCACGCGTATTTCACAGTTCCTCTGACGGTGCCTCTTTGTCCTGGCGCTGCAAACACATTCTGTACTCCCTTCGCTAATCAGGACGCAGAACACGTGCGGTTCTCCCTTAGCCAATCAGGACGCCGAACACAATGCACGTTCATACTGTACGCTGTAAAAAAAGCATGCAAAATTACACTAAAAAAATCCACGAAACAGCGAGGCCGCGATAAGTGAACCGCGTTATAGCAGGTCAGTTTTGTCCTGCTTTGAATATTTTCTACACAGTTTTTAATACCATGAATTGCAATACTTGGTACTTCCCTGGGCGACGTGGCTCAGAGGTAGAGTGGCCGTCTAGCAACCAAAGGGTCGCTGGTTCAATCCCCTCTTCCCCTGGTGACCGTGTCCTTGAGCAAGATACTGAACCCCTAATTGCTCCTGATGGCCCTGCGATGGACTGGTGACCTGCCCAGGGTGAACCCCGCCTCTCACCCAATGTCAGTTGGGATAGGCTCCACCCCCCAAATGACCCTTTACTGAATAAGAGGTAGAAAAAGTGGGTGGGTGGGTGAAACTGAGGCAGCCCCCCCCCCCCTCCCCCATGAGCTCAAAGCTCATTTGCATGTCTTTTCAGTCCAAATCCAATCAAAAAGCAACAAATGCAGAGAGACCTGACCGCTGCCCTCTCCTGGCTGACTGGACCGGCTCAGCCGCAGGCGTCAGAGAAATCCCCAGCGACAAACCTTACAAAGCAGAAATGTGTGAAGCCTTGGAGCTCTCGAGTGCATCGGCCCAGCACTCGTTCCAGCAAATGGGAAACATGGTGTGTTCAGGCTCGCGCTGATTCACAGCGCGGCTGCTGGATTAAAGATGTGCAGGGGGAGATAGGATTTGGTCTCACTGAGAATTAGAGGAGCCGTGTGCTTCTCCTGGTGTAGGAATAAAATTGATCAATAACCTGCTGTCAGACATGGACGGGGTAACACTGCTGTGGTCTCTGGGCAGAAAAACAAAACATCTCCTGGAACACGGGTGGGCGGGTGGTAAACGTGTGTCAGTGGGCTTGGTTTTGTGTGTGACCTTGAGGATCTTCTCCAGAGAATCAGCCTGGTGGCAGGAGAGTAACGTGGAAGAATGCCTGCTTGTCTTCTGCTGGAAGGCATCAAACAGGTAATTATCGTCTTGACATCAGGACATGTTTGAAGAACAATTATTCATCCCTTCGACCCTGAGGACTGCAGGTCTCTGGCAAGGACCATACATCCACCTCAGGACCTTTAATCAGCAGTAAAAATCAAGTTAATTATCAGGTCCAAGATGCTGCTAATATTTAGATTTCAAGCGGTTGAGGATCTCAAGTGTTTTGTTCATTTGTACGGATCTGACTGCAAGTTCAGAAGGCCTGTGTGGACCAACGGATACAGAGGCCACGCCCAAAACGTTGTTCCCATAACAGTGAGGCATAAAAAATAGAGGAGCAATGTTATGGACAGAAATGTAATAAAATTCAGACTTTGAATAGCTTCAGGGATCCCAGTCGTCTCACTTTTATTGTTGTTTGTGTAATGATTCAGCAGTCAGAATTGCAGGTGGTAAATGATATTGAGCGTCACTGCTCCCGACGGCAGCCATGTTTGAATATTACAATTGCTGGACCTTCATCTCTTCATCTGTCTGTGCGTCTTTCTGATCTTTTAATATGTTAAAATGAAATCACATCTCTTCTACAGGTTTGTCATCAGGTGGTTAATGAGGCTAAAATGATCACGTGTGGCACAGGAGGACCGCGGCCGCTCCCGTCCCTCGGCAAGTAGATTCTAGTAAATTAAGGTAACAGGCGTGGCTCCCTCTCGACTTAAGTGACTCCTCGCCCCTCGCCACCCCCACCATCCTGTCCAATACAACTACCTCAGTTTCAGAAGTGGAGGTCACAATCGATGATGTCACAGTGGCCCATCTGTGGGTTTATGAGCAGCACTGAGTCCAGGTAGAACACAGAGTTCCAGCTTCATAAAATAGCATCCCTCCATCCATCATCCATCCATCCATCCATCCATCCATCCATGTTCCCCCTCTTCTCCTGTTCAGGGTGGTGGGGGTGGAGCCTGTCCCAGCAGCCTTCCCCCTGGACAGGTCACCAGTCCATGGCAGGGCCAACACATAGAGACAGACAACCATTGGCTCTCCCAGCCACGCCTACGGTCAATTTAGAGTCTGGATTAACCTGGTCCCTCTTGATGTCTTTGGACTGTGGAGGAAGCTGGAGTACCAGAGAGAACCCAGCAGGAACAGGGAGAACATGGAGACTCACCCAGAAAGACCCCGTGCTGCAGCCGGGGCTCCACCCACAACCTTCTTGCTGGGGGCCACAGGGAGGACCACTGCTCCACCGGGCTGCTTTGTTATGAGTATGTTTGATATTCATAAATAAATAAATTTGCCCCACCTGCACATGGGGACACAGCTAAGAGTCCATGAAGGGACACAGCTCTCCTCAGGCTGCTGATAGAAAATATGAAATTGCCCCTTCAGGGAGGCTCGAGTGTCTGAGGGTGAGAGCTCTACTCGTGCAAATTAAGGTCCTCAAGTGTGCTTCAGACAGGTGATTGGATTGGGCCGGCCCACCACAGGTAGCTGGACAAATCCTGAAAACGCTGGATGGTGGAGGACATCAGTCAGTCATGATTATATTGATTATACACCTTGATAATTACACAGGGGACTTGCGTTTTCTCCTGCTTCTGTCTCAGTGTGAGTCAGCACAGAGCAATGTCCAGACATGTGTGGTGGGCAGAGTCCCAGCACAGCAAGATGGCCCCCAGTCAGATCGGTCCGTGTAGCTGGGAAACAGAAGCCTCAAAACGATACTGTCAATAGTTCCACGGATATTGCGGTCGTGTTGCTCTCTGCAGGGTTGTACTATTGTCCAGCAAACTCATGCGTATAAGATGTTCATTGCTGATATCCATCATAATTCCACACTCATTCCCATATTATTAATTGCTCGGCTCCTGTCAGCCTGGACTCACCATCAGGCCACATAAGCGCATCTCGCTGATCAGCGTAATATTTCTTGGGTTTACTGCAGGATTGTTAGATTAAATTCTGTTTTGTGAATCAGTTACAGAGTCCCTCAATGGTGTTCTGATCCCTGAAAACCAAAAGCGCCGTCTGCGTCACTGCAGGAGCCTGGTGAATAGCGAGGCTGAGCATCTCCCACGTCTCCCGAGCATCCGACTCTGAAACAGCAGCAGTCCCTCCACAAGGCCACAGTTATAAAACCTCCCTTTTCATTTGACACACTTTTCTCGTTAAAAAGCCATTTTGGAGTGTGACATTCAGGACAGATTAAAGCGCAGAAGTGCCCCTCTCGCCGATCACTTGATTGGCCCTTGACCACCTCTTCTCGGCAGCGATGATTGGGCTTTGCTTTGCTGGTGCAATCTCGAAGGGAATTTGATTCCCACAGTTTGCATGCTTATGCTCAGCAGCCCTTAGAAATGCTGCGCCAGCTGCCAAAGACAGCGAGCCGGCATCAGTGTCCACCGCCGCAACATGAAATCACACTCTCGGAACATGCTGGGAATATGGAAAGGCTGCCGCCTAACTACAGTGATTGGAAACTGCAGAAAGATGGTTCTGTTGGGTTTTCTTTGACAGTCTCGATGGTTTTGTGGACATTATTCCCATTTTTCAGGTAACAGTTTGGTTTCATTGATCCCATGAGAGACCAACGCAGTAACATGAGTAAAAAGGCATGCGATTGACCTGTAAAATGACGTGAGAATTTTTAAGGCAGGAAAAAGGTCTTAACTGAGTCTATCAGCTCAGCTTTAGTCAGAAAACAACAGCAACACACAAGCCTCAGCCACCAGATCTCTCCCTGAGTCAGCGTTGGTTGGAGATTCTGAACTGGACCAAATTACCACAAATACCATAACCACAGGGTGGCGCAGTGGAGCAGTGGTCCTCACCGTGGCCCCCCAGGAGGACGGTTGGGGGTGGAGCCCCGGCTGCAGCACGGGGTCTTTCTGGGTGAGTCTCCATGTTCTCCCTGTTCCTGCTGGGTTCTCTCTGGTACTCCAGCTTCCTCCACAGTCCAAAGACATCAAGAGGGACCAGGTTAATCCAGACTCTAAATTGACCGTAGGCGTGGCTGGGAGAGCCAATGGTTGTCTGTCTCTATGTGTTGGCCCTGCCATGGACTGGTGACCTGTCCAGGGGGAAGGCTGCTGGGATAGGCTCCACCCCCACCACCCTGAACAGGAGAAGAGGGGGAACATGGAGGGATGATGATGGAGGGATGGATGGATGGATGGATGGATGGATGGATGGAGGGATGGAGGGATGGATGGATGGACAATAACCATAGGGGCTGTTTCACTGACTAGTTCCTGCTGCTGCTGGAGGTTTGATGGTCAGGTGCAGTTTCAGGGTCACGGATGAAGCTAAATCTTCAGCGTGGCCTCTCAGGTCCCTGCTCACTTAACAAAGGGGAACTTGTTCTTGCAGTGCACCAACACTGTCCTGGTGCCACATCAGTGCTTCAGGGCTGACATCTTTCCGAGGTTTGGAATTACACTCCAGACAAAACAGACTATTTCAAACCTCCTCGTAGCCTCTGATGTGACAGCAAGTCCAGCACTGGCCAGCAGGCCCAGGAAGGCTCACACCTCTGAAACAGATTCTGACTCTCGCGGCTCTGTGAAGGCTCAGGGGGTGTTTTCACACCTCTAGTTGAAGGGTTGGGTTTCAGCTCACAGGAGTCTGGTTAGAGTGTAGCTGAGGCCAGCAGGAGACCTCCACTGGGAGCTGCACCCGACTTCCACTACAATCTGTTTTTTTTCTCTGTGTGTGTGTGTGTGTGTGTGTGTGTGTGTGTGTGTGTGTGTGTGTGTGTGTGGTTGGTGGCTCCACATTAACCAGTTTATGGTGACAGAGTTCAACAGTTGCTGCCAGTTGCGCCTCTTCATCAACAGAAAGACAGTTAACAGAACAGTGACAGTACTGTTAGCACAATACTACGGTCGGAGTACTGAAGTACTTCTTATTCAAATCTGCTCAAACTCCTAGTGCACAAGTACAAAAGGACAAATATGAAAAAACCAAATCATCAAGAATCTGCCGGAAAGGAGGCAGGAGGTTCCTGACATCCCTCGACTAACCGAGAGCTTCGGCTCCTCCGTCAGAAACTGTCCGCATATTCACACAGCATGAAACTGCCCAGCAGTTCTGTCCCTCCAACTGAAACTGGACTGCTAAAATACAAGTCAACAGCAATCATGCTTGTCAAAGCTGGAGTAACAAACCTAGAAGGGGCTGAGCGCGCTCCCCCGGATTGAACGCGGTGTCACCTGGAGGCCCAGGAGCAGTCAAGGACGGCGAAAACAAGGCTTTTGATCTTTGGACTGCAGTCAGCAGCTGGAAAGAGACACTCGCTCACTTGTTACATTTGTGACAGGGAAGGCAATGAAAGTCTGACATTGCCACCTGTTGTTCCTTAGGGGGAATTTCTTTGGCGGAGAGGTGGATTCTTCCTCATGGAGCTCTGGGTGTGACTACCTAGCGACTGACTACAGGACACCCTGGCAGTGGTGTCTCGGTGGTCCCTGGTCTGGTTGGACCTGCTGTTAGTTTAGTAGAGATGGAAGTACAGAACCTTCACTGACTAAGACTAAGCAGGAAGAACCCTATCAGCCACCTGAGGATCAGATGAGATCATTCTCATTTTTTGTTGTTTGAAAACATATACTGAATATTGAATTCTTTTCAGGTGAAGGTCAGAAATCCCAGTGTTTAGTTTGGCCCATCAGATTGTGTTCTAAGAACCCTGGTGGTCGCGGCGTGATGACTCCTGGTTGCTGATTGTTACTAATGCTGTACAGTAAATGGAGGGTCTGGGACCTTCTACCATCAGGGAGTAGGCGGCAGAGCGGCTGCGATGTTGCAGCAAAGTGAATATTATGGATTTTGTTATTCTGATCATCTGGACGTGGGAGCCAAACATAGCCGGTTCTGGGATTAATTGGATGTGACCAGTTGGGCTAAATATAAAAACTGCTTTGGATCATGAAAAATGAGCGCACACAAGGAAATATGTGCAGGGGCTCATTAGGATGGTCAGCATTTCACTTCCAATTAATAGCAGCATTGATCCGGAGGGATCACAGACATTAAAGACTGTTCTTTGAACTACACAGAGAATGCGGGACGAGCAGGACCAGACAAAATAACCTCGAATTGCTTTTATTCTGAGAACCTAATTTATACATTTGTGAGCGCAGTGAAGTGGTGAGCTGCTGCCTTGTGGCGGAGGCCCCCCGCAGAGCTGGAGCCATCAGTGCCACGCTTCATTGTGTTTGCACTAAACAGACGGCACAAGATAGGATCTCTGACATTCGGGCAGCACTGAGCCCAGCTGCACTCAAGCTGGTCTGTTTCTTTCTAAAAAACATATTTAGAAATAGATTTTATGTGAAAACTACGTGGTGATGTCAGATATGCAACCCAGGCGATATCTTACACAAAGAGAGGCAGACCGCATTAAACTGAAGATCACTGGATCCGAGTGAGAAGTAGCTGGGGTGAGGCTATGAGTCTTAGCAGTTCAGAGGCCTGACCCCCGTGTGGTCTATGAAGGGAACAATCCCAGCAGGGGAACCAGTACACCAGAACCAAAGCCTCTCAATGCGCTGGTACTCTGACAGGTGAGAGCAGTGCCAGGTAAACACCAGCGTCCTTTTTTTTTTTTTCAAAAGAGAGTCCCCAGGAAAAGCTGTAGAGACGCTGATCAAGAGCGTTCCTGGAGATCATCTAGAACCAGTTCGCGTAGTTGCTGTAACCCAGTCGATCGAGGCAGGCTGGTTCTGCTCGGTCTGATTCTTTTCCGTCCCTTTTTTCCCTTTTGCCAAGTGTTTACTTGCTGGAGACTCGTTGAGTCATATTAGTATAATCTACCTCGGTCGCTGCCAATATGAAAAACCTGAAGTTCTCATGGAGAACACTGAAGGAGCAGAGTTCCAGCTGGACAGCAAAGACAGTATATTTTATGACATCTGGATCTGCATCAATGTACTCCCTCGTGCCAAAGGCAGAACTGCATGGTACATTTCATACTGGGAAAAGCACACGCAGACACACACCTCCATCCCTGGACTCCCCAGAGAGAGAGAGAGGAACAAGTGATGGACACGGAGGAGGAGGAGGAGGGAGGCAGCGCCTCTTAAGAGGAAGAAGAGCTCACTCATGCACAGATGCCAAGAGCTAAATGTTTCCTCCCAAAATAAGGACCTACAGGAACATTACATCTCCTCTTCAACCAAGTATCTCCATCAAACAGCAATCGCACAGCGTTATACACGTTCACCTTTGGTCTGGTTGGACACATTTGAAGTTCGACTCAAATTTAAAAAAAGGTTCAGTGGGTTTGGAGGATGCTTGACCTCGTGTTTGTGAGGATGAACTGGGCGTGGGTGCTGGAGGCCATGCGCAGGGATGGGCACACGGAGAGAGCTTCTAGTTTTAGCTGAAGAGTCCTTGTGAGCTCTTGTGTCAATGTGCTTCTTAGCAAGAACTGAATGTGTGTTTTAATAATACACCACATTACACTCAGAGGGAACTCACAAAGTGCCTCATGAAGAGTCTGCAGCCTCGCTAGCAGCTCCGTCAGGTTGTCATGAGGCACTTTGTGAGAGAGGTGCATTAGCGGAGCACTGAGCACTGTTGATGGTACTAAACCAGGGGTGGGCAACCATGCGCCACGGAGGGTTGTGTGTATGCAGGAGTCCACTGATTAACACTCTTCTGTGCCTGAAGGTGTGTTAATCAGTGGAATCACCTGTTAAAGTGTTTGGTTGGAAGGAAAACCTGCACACGGCCCTCCGTGGCACATGGTTGCCCACCCCTGGTCTACACGATGCCTTCAGGCACTGTGTTTAGTGTAGGTCATCTGTGTTTTGGCAGCAATCACAGGTCAATATACAACCACTGCAGACATAAAACATGGAAATGGTCCATGTTCATGTGCCCCATTCACCCTTTCACACACTCGTGGTGGAGGCAGCAGGGGGTTCGGCTTCTTCCTCCAGGAAATCCACTCGCATCACATACATGCAGGTGCAAGGCTCAACAAAACAGCCTGCCAGAGCTCTCATGCTCCCCGGCACCGTCCTTTAAGTTCACCTCTGGTTGCAGGGGGATGTTCATTTGCAAGACACAAATTACACCTTGCAATTCAACATGAATGAGATCAAATGTGATTGTATTGCTCCTGGAGTCAGGGCTGCACAGCTCATCGAAATTAATCACAAATTGCAACATGACCATCATTGCTTCAAATAAGAGCATGTCTGCTACATTGTGATTGTAATACCAGTTAAAATAATTGCAAAAAGGTTTTTTCCTGAAACTGTGCAGCCTGACGTGGATGCACCGCCTTATTCTTAGGGATGCCGCAGTGCTCTAACAACACGACCACGACTTAAGACCCATGCCCACATACTCTCACGTCTCCCACCTCCCCCTGAGACACGCTGACTGACCACGTCACATCCGTCCACAACGGATCATGGCAGTGTGAAATATTAGACTGCAGTGCTTCAGTCCCAGCTGTTGCTCCTGAGGGGTCAAAGGTGGTTTGTGACTGTGACGCATCCTGATGCCTGAGGGGATATAAACTTGATTGCAAACTATGACCAAAAAACTGAAATGCTCTTGAAGGAGAAAAAAGCCAAACCAAGAGCAGATTTGTTGTGGATAGTAAATGATGAAAGGATCCACCTACATGGAGCTGAGCTTCACCTGTGCAGCAGTAAACTCAGGTGAAAGCGCCAACAACACAGAACAAACACGGCCAGTGAGACATGTGGAGAGCACTGAAGTGAGACCAGTCAGCTGCACACTGTGAGTTTCACTTTCAACTCTCCTCATGTATGAGATGAGAGATCTACTGCTCTCAGAGTGAAACGCCTGACATCTTCACTCATATCGGAATCCCTTTCTTATCCTACATGAACGAGGGCAGCGACCACTAACCTGTCAGTGGGGTCCAACTGTTCCACGCGGATCTGGGCTGTTTCTTCCCATCATCCACCAGGACGGGCGGAACATCCTTCTACCCTCTAGCAGTCAGAGAGGAGAGCGCCAGAGCATCTCTGTGCCTGTCACATTATCCTGGCGCCGTTCAGATGATGAAGACCATGTGAGACCTCACAGTCCCACGTCTGTCACGTCAGTCAGCACGGCGGCGGCTGCACACGCAGATCTGACTGTGACAGTAACATTTCCACAGAGCACGAACGTCTCGGGTCTCTCCATAAGATGACGAGCAAACAACCCTCAGCGTTAGCTGTTCCCAGCTGGATGACGGCGCTCGCGGGCTTTATTAGAGCTTATTTCATCATTTCTCTTCCAAATAGGACATCAAGCCCATGAATTGTCAGAGAGACAGTAGCAGCAAGTAGCAGCCGTGACACCGCGGCACTGGTTCTACTGTGGCACTCTCGCTGCTCAGAGCTTCAGAAAACAGCTGGAGAGTGTCTGACTGGCTTCCGTGTCATTAGTCGCCTGTCTGTCAGGTGGCGGTGGTGGCAGGAAGGAGAGAACAGAGAAAATGGAGGGAAGGTTGGACCACATTAGCTGAGGTTTGACTACTGACAGAAATGTAAAAGCCAAAATGGTTACATGAATAACGACTCTCAGAAAACACGGACCCGAACAGGCTGGAAAACCGATGAGGTGACGAGAGGATCCGACAAACGCCGACGCAGACGCCGACGCCGACGCCCAAACTCAAACACACACAGGCGATGAGGAAACGAGGACCAGGTGGAGGGCAGGAAGGAGCTGGGAGGAGGAGAGACATGACGGCTGCGTCCGAATAGCAAAGCAGGTCTGATGGCAGGTCTCAGAGCAGGTCGCAGGCTGTCCCAAACCACAACTGGCGCAAGTAGCGACCTACTTCTCAACCTAAACTCCAGCCTAAACACGCCCACATTGTAGGTCGGTTCAGGTGCATCCTACGGAGCAACCTATGGCCCACAATGCACCACGGACTTCTTCTTCGTCCCCTAAAAACTTGTGGACCCTGAAGCCAAGTTTGCGCCACCAACAGCCTCCCATTCTGATGAACACTTATACATTTTATAGTTGTTGATGACTAAAGGTGCGTTCACACCAAACGCAACGCATGTGAACACACCTTTACAGGTGCCTTAATGTGCTTAATAATAGAGAATGAAAGAAAGGTGCGCTCAGAGTGGAGTGCAGTACCACAGTCAGGCCAGCAGGTGGGGCTTTCGTTGGTGCTGTCTACCTATTTGCGGTATCTGTGCTCTGCCAGCAGAGGTCGTGCTTCACCACCAATCTTCTAGGGTGTCTGCATGGTGCCGCCGTATTTAGGTTGTAGCAGTAGGCTGTAGCGGTAGGACGTAGCAGGAGGACGTAGGTTGGTACTTGGCAATTCGGACGCAGCCCAGGACTAGGACTGATTAACTTACAACACCCAGGTGAAGCTCGTAAAACAGGCGGGAAATTGACAGACAGGAAGTGACAAGCACACAATGCCACAGGAGGGAAGAGCTGACAAAATGAAACAGAAGTGACCAGAGTGAAATAGGACAGAGGCTAGAACCACACAAGCAAAGAACAACACATCAACCACCCAACAAAACTGCTGTCATTGCCGCCATCTTTAATATTGATTTCATGATGTAATGAAGCACTTTGTGATGACATCACACCAATCAAGTTGAAGTTTGAACCTTTGAGTTGTGAAATATACTTTCAACACCACAGTCACATTTTTTACTTGATAACCAAGCAGCCTATTTCATATCATAATCTCGTTATTCTACACAACGACTGATCACGCCGTCCGCGCCAGAGTTACCGTTGGTATGATATAACTGGCAGCCTTCTTCTCTCCAGTTATGAATGTAGGTTGTTTATTAGGAGGGATCATAACCACCGAGTTTCAAGCTCGGAACCCCCCCTTCCTTGCTGGTCCAGGGCTCTGCTCACCTCAGCATCTCCTGTGTGCCAGTAGACACACAAACCACCAACAACCAGGCACTGGTTAAATCAGGGGTGGGCAACCATGCGCCACGGAGGGCCGTGTGCAGGATTTCCTTCCAACCAAACACTTTAACAGGTGAGTCCACTGATTAACACACCTTCAGGCACAGAAGTGTTAATCAGTGGACTCCTGCATACACACGACCCTCCGTGGCGCATGGTTGCCCACCCCTGGGTTAAACAATAACACGATTTTCCAGCAGAAAAGTAGTTTTAAGGTCTTCCACGACAGAACGATCCAAAACCGACTACATCAGTCCAGCCTGTCGTGCTTCCTGCCTTAGTTTAAATAAACGAGTACAAATCTGTGTGTTTTTAACAGCAGGGTTGTTACAATAAACATGAGGTTTCACTTATTTTATCTGACAAATTACAACTTTAGAACTCGAAAACTCCTCAGACTCAATCAGGAGCCAGAAAATTTAACTCATCAGACGACACATCATTCAATCATCGGTCCTTCACTCACTGCTCATCAGAACCAAGGGGAGTCAGTCTGGACTTTTACTGAGAGGGAAGAGAATAACAGAGAAGCCTTCGTTCTTGGTGGTCAACGTAACAAGAGGAGGCCTGATAGAAGCTGTAACCCTACTAGCCTCCTGTAGTGCGGCGGTGTGCAGCAAGACTGAGTCAAGCCTGAGTTGAAGACTCCGCAGGTCATCAACTATGAGAACGAATGTGAAGAGGTCACTGACAGCTGATTTACACTCTGGGAGTGAAACACCCTTAAGAAGTGGCGCCATGTAGCCCCTGATCACAGCCGCGATCGGGAGCGGCCTGAGGTTGTCATGCACGGCGTCCCAGCCTCCCTTCATCTGCTGCGTGTTTCCGGTGTGACGCTTCCATGTGACTCTCAGTTTCCTGTAGTGAATCATCACGGGACAACGCGCCCGTGCCCATGTAGTTTAGAAGCGTGTTTGGCATGAATGTGTCTGTGGGGGATCTGGAGCCCCAGGATGCTGCTGGCGTATGACAGCCAGCAGCCAATCACACTGCCCTCAGAGCTGCACAAATGGAGCGAAACGGAGGGGGGGGGGGGATCAGCGACTTGATGAGGACAGTAAAGTGGTTTTCACAACAAAGCTGCACTGCAAAGAACAGACAAGATCTATTAAAGAATATCAGAGTGCCATTTTCAATAATGTGTTTTACCAGCACAGCAGCAACTCTTAATGTGCCGGAGGACGACAGTGAACGGCGGCTGGAACGTGACGCCGGCGCTGCTGCTTGATCTCTTTTGTTTTTACAATTTCAAAGAAATAGAAAGACCCTGTGCTGTCGGAACAAGGTCTAATTAACTCTAGTCCTAGCTTAGCACAATGACTGATAGTGGGAAGTTTTCGCATCAGCTAGCTCAGACCCAGGCTAGTTAGCTTAGCACAATTACTGGTAGTGGGTGGGAAGTGTTAGCGTAGCTCCGTCTCTGCCTGCAGTAATATCAGGAGGGTTGTGTGTAACCTTGGTGATGAATACCAGTTTAACATGAGGAGACGTTGTAGTGGTAGAATCAGACACGTAGCCGGAACTACTTTCCTGACTGGGAGCAGTGATTTGACGCAGCACCTCCAAAGCTCCACTGGAACTTGGGTCAACAGAACCAAAGGTTTGTTGAGGACTAGAAGAGCGACTGCTGCTACTGATGATGAGGAGGAGGAGGACTCCTGCTGGACACACCAGCATCCTGGACCTGAGCTAGCTGATGCTAACACTTCCACCCACTACCAGCCATTGGGCTAAGCTAACTAGCCTGGACCTGAGCTAGCTGACGCTAACACTTCTCTCCCACTACCTGCAATTGGGCTAAGCTAACTAGCCTGGACCAGAGCTAGCTGATGCTAACACTTCCCACCCACTACCAGCCATTGGGCTAAGCTAACTAGCCTGGACCTGAGCTAGCTGACGCTAACACTTCTCTCCCACTACCTGCAATTGGGCTAAGCTAACTAGCCTGGACCTGAGCTAGCTGATGCTAACACTTCCCTCCCACTACCTGCCATTGGGCTAAGCTAACTAGCATCCTCTACCTGAGCTAGCTGATGCTAACACTTCCCACCCACTACCAGCCATTTGGGTTAAGCTAACTAGCATCTTGGACCTGAGCTAGCTGATGCTAACACTTCCCACCTACTACCAGCCATTGTGCTAAGCTAAGTAGCCTGGGCCTCGACCCCTTGGAAAAGCGTCTCTATCCTCTTGTCTGTTTCTGAAGAAAACTACAAAGGACCATATTTCCCAGGCGGGTTATATGTTCCTGTTCTCAGGTTGAAATCCACCATTAACAGATACTTGATCCAATATTCAGCTGCAAATTTACGGTAACACAAACTCCCCAGCAAGGCTGAGTTAACCGAGTTAACATTTACAAAAACATGTAGGTCTTGAACATACAGACGTTCCCTGCAGGTTTTCACTCAAAAAAAAAAAAATTAAATTGCTAAATCAGCTTTTACTCAGAACAATATTTAGGTGAGTTTTGTCTGATGCTACATCACTGACAAAAAATAACCGTCTTATACCAATAATGTGAAGGACACGTCCATGAACTGACAATCAGATGATCTGGTCTCAGTTCTCCCTGTTGGGGGCAGCAAGGGTTGAGCCATGCAGGTACCAGAGTGGTGGTGCAGCAGGTGGAGTCCCAGAGGGTCCGAGCCCTCATTCATCAGGCTGTTGCTTCGCTGCCCAACTCTGAATTAGCGGGTTGGTGGCGGCTGTAGGCGGGCCTGCCGGAGCTGAGTGGATGCATTAGGAGATGAAATGTCTTAATTGAACAATTAACTGTCTGCTGAAAGCTGGGACGTCTGTGGGCTTTGTTCAGTTCTGGGTCATTAAAATAAGTGGAGACGAGACTTTGGTATTGTGCTCGACATGGATATTGATTTGTATTCTACTTTTCATTTGCTAATGGCAGTTTAAAGAACTGAAGTCTGACGAGAACTAAAAGAAATTATTGTGTAATCAGATTTAAAACTCAGCATTTACACAAACCCTCGCAGGAATGAAGAGGTTCCACGGTGTGGAAGCCAAGCTGCAACTTCTCACCGCTGAAGCAGAAAGCAGCAAAGTCGTGCCAAGTGTTTTCCGTCCTGCGCGACACATTTTGTGTACATATACAGTATTTTTAGCTGCCTGACAGTTCCTCCGCCTACAGAATGTGAGTCTGCTTTCCTGGTTCCTCCGCAGCTCTGTTGTCTGTAAATACTCTTCTGGTTCTTTGGTAGGCGACCAGGACTCTGGTATTTAAAAACTCCTGCCAGAAGTGATATTTCTGTGACGGAAATGATCAACCCACTCTTCCTGGAAAAAACACCTAAAACCCCAAATGCCATTGAACAGGCCGGGCTTTTGGAGTGCCATGATCAATAATCACTAAAAGGACTGGAAATGGATGAGAAACTTTGTCGTCATTTGGGTTTGCTGGTGCCACAGTGAGACTCACGAACCCGACAGGAAATCGTCCTGTAGAGGTTCATGAGTCACAACACACACCCAAAGACACAAACCTGCAGGGGGTGAAACCTTTGAAACTCACAGCAGTGGCTCGAGAAAAGGTGCGATGATGCAGCTTTCTGAACTAATTGTTTGTAGCGCTGTGTGGCATTTACACGCTGCGGCTCGCTTCACGAACACATTTCCACCTGGTGGGATGAGAGCAAACGCAAATGGAGCAGGGACGATGGAGGAGCTGCTGGCTTCCTTCCTTCTTCTGTGTGTTAAAGTTTAATTTACAGCATCTCACGAGAGAAGCAGGCAGCATAAATGAACCGGTTCTGACTGGTTTATCCGTCTGACAACGAACACCACACCACAAGTGTAACACTGAGAGTTCTAACCGCCCAGATCAAGTACATCAGCTGTCACTGCCAGTGCCAATGTAGTTTAAATATGAGGAGCAAACTCATAATTCTTTGTAGGGAAGTTAATGGAGGAAGGAAAGAAGAGCCAAACATGGCCCAGGCTAACAGCCAGCGACTGATCCCGGTACGGGACGCACCACACCTGCTCAAACACCTTTCCTCCAGGCTGCTGCTCAGCGGAGCCGCACGACACTGCTTTAAAAATGCTCAAAGCAACATTTACTAACTCGCTGTGCTGCATGAGGTGAGGAGGGAACTGGCGCTGCCTCGTCGCACTCCCTGACAGCGTGTTCTCCAGGCAGACATTGTGCTCCTGCACAGACGTCTGAAGTCATCAGAGATCTGCTGCGGCCGTTTTGAAGCTGCGCAGCACTTCTTCTGAAACGTGGCGCGTCCAGGACTTGGAGGCAGAGCAATAGTCCCATTGTAAACATCCCCTCTGTCCCTGTGGTTTCCAGCCCAACACCTGCTGCTGCGGGGGTGTGAGGTGGCGTTCTCAGACGATCAGAGAGGCGGGATGATTGTGGGCTTTAGCAGCCTGCAGGATGTTACTGGCAAATCGATAAACAGGAGAGAGAGTGTGATGTTTTCCTGGCACGCGCTGACACGCATCCAAGCAAACATTCACACGTCCACTACCAACAGGGACTCACGTCAGAATGACTCGGCAGGGGAGATTCGTGGGGTCACGGCCTCATAACCCACATCACATGGTGGCGTTACAGCTGAGTGGCAGCACAGAAGCAAAGTTGATGTAAAGAAATTAGGATCCATTCAGGTGATCCAGCAGGAACCAGAACACGGGCCTAACACTGTGATAAAGTTCTTCAAGTATATTAAGACTGCGCTGTTCTGATGACGTAAACCCAGAACTCCTCCTTATTCCCCTCCTCACCGTGGAGGAGGCTCAGGACCAGGTCAGGAACGGACCAGGCTCAGACCCTGCGTGCAGCCATCACAGCGGACCTTCAGCAGGCTCATGACTCAAGCTCAGCCGCCTCGAGAAGCCTCCAGGCCCGGCCCTCCACCACCCCCTGACGTGGTGTTAGCCAGTTTCTGCTGCTCAGCTCCCTGACCTGCAGGGCCGCAGCTCATCTCCTCTCATGTTGTCATATGAAAGACATGTACGACTTCAGCGCCGCCATCAGACGAGAGGCTGAGTGTCCCATACACTCCTCCATCCTCTCTCCTCACAAAGCTGCTCTCCATCAGGATGAGCTGACGCACGAACGAGAACAGAGCAGACGTGGATTTAACATCCCGACTGAAACTGTGCAGAGGAAAAGCTGCACCGCCAAAGATAAATCCCTCCAACACGGATCCCCAAATGTGCCCAGCATCGTCCTGAGGACCACACGCGCACAAACACACACAAACAAACAAAGAAACACAAACAAACAAACACACACAAACAAACAAAGAAACACAAACAAACAAACACAAACAAACAAAGAAACACAAACAAACAAACACACACAAACAAACAAACAAACAAACAAACACAAACAAACACACACAAACAAACAAACAAACACACACAAACAAACACACAAACAAACACACACACAAACACGAAGGAGCCGCTGGCGAAGACAAAAACAAGTCTCCCAAAAAAGCACATAGGTGAGCTGCAGGTAATAGAGGAGCACCACAGAGGCACCCACCCCTCCCTCCATCCACCCCCATCCATCCATCCACCCCTCCCTCCCTTCATTCACCCCCCCTCCATCCATCCATCCCTGACTCCATCATCCCTCCCTCCCTCCCTCCCTCCATCCATCCATCCACCCCCCATCCATCCCTGACTCCATCATCCCTCCCTCCCTCCCTCCATCCATCCATCCACCCCCCCTCCATCCATCCATCCCTGACTCCATCATCCCTCCCTCCACCCCTTTGATGAACATCTGCATGGTCTGCTACCTACGTCGTTATGAACTGACCAATCAGGGTTGAATGGCGTAGCGTCAGGACCTTTTCTAAAAGAATGTAATAGAACTTTGTTGCCTGGCAGGAGGAAGTCGCTTCTCACCGGGTTCCCGCGGAAGCTCTGAGCTCTTCCAGCGCTGGTCTGGTCTCCAGCTGTGCCTCTGCCGTGAAGAGTGAATAAACCACTCTTAGTTTTAAAGAACAGCCTCTTGGTCCTCCATCTTAAGAGTTAGAGTCAGACAGCTGGAGTGCCGAGACCTCAACAGACCTCAGAGCGCTCCACGCCACCTCCATCGTCATGTGCTCAGCGCCACTTTTTAACAAAACAAAATAAAATTGCAAGGAGCTGGGCTGGTCCCTCCTACTGGTCCGGTACTGGTGCAGCGGGACAGATGACAACACCGTTACTGGTTACTGGAGGCTGCTGTCATGCTGCTGCTCTGGGTCTCTTGACGCTAACCTGCAGGTGAGGCAGGTGAGGGGTTTGTTTTAAATCCTCTCCTCATGCAGAGCATTTCACGCTCAAGTTCACCCTGGAACCTGTATGAAGGAAGTAGCTGATGGGCCACGGAGCTTCTGGGTCTGAAGAACTCAGTCCTGGTTCCTACAGACGTGACGGCCTCAGATAAACACTCACAATACGGGTTGTGCTTGTCAGGTTGTAACAGGTGGAGTCACAGGTGACACTCACCGAGGGGCAACGGCGTTGGTGTCAACTTGAATGCTGATGATTCTTCAGCTACAGTTCGTGGTTGCCATGGTGACACTTGAGCAGGACAAGAGTTTGGCTGAGCGCCACTTCCGACTCCTCTCAGATCACCTCCAGACAAGTCACGTTTCTTGAGGTATTATCCATTTTTCCACCAAATATGATCAAAATCTGTCCATCAGTTTGTGAAATATCCTGCTAACAAACAAACAGACAAATGCAAGAAGTAGAAGTTTTCAAAAAAGGCAAATCGGGCAGCAGCATTGGACCTGGTGAGGGTTGTGTGCGGCTTGATGAGATCAGTCCAGCCTGAGCTAGCCATGAAAATGAAGCGCTGCTTGGAGTGTTTCTATGTATTTTGATCAAACAGATGCTTCTCTGCTTCACGTATCAAACCTATAGAACACAAACGGCCTCCATTTATATGAACATGTTTAAAGTGACTGAAAGAATCCTCCCTTTTATTGAGAACCGGTCCAAACACCGGCAGCTCTTCCTGGGCCTCCACCAGCATGTCTGTAACCCTGCCAGGCGTCAGCGGCCCAGGCTGCTCTGGTGCCATCTGCAAAAACGACTCAGTCTTATCTCTCCAAAACACAACAAGTCTCCCATCCAGGGGTCACGCCGCTGGTTCTCCTGACCCCTGACACCTCACAAACAACCAGTCATGTTCAGTTGGTTTGATTCTTACATTAAAATCACCCTGCTGTTGTTATGCAGATGAGCGAGTAGCTTCCTCGCTAGGAAGCATGCGTCCCTGTGTGATTTGTTCATGAAGGAGAACGCCGCCACACAGCTCCACCCTCCCTCGCCCCCCTGAGGAAGCATGCAGATATTGGATCAAGTCTCGCAGGACCGTGAAGAGCCAATTTGGAGCAGCACTGATTCTTTAAATCACAAACAACAGAAAGGAAGGAAGAGTTCTCTCCTGCATCTGGAGGGCAGAACAGGGCAGCAGTTCCTTCTCCAGAACGCTGTGCCATCTGGAGGGAGATGGGACTGCACCTTCAGACCTATGAGGCACGAATAATCAGGTCAGCCTCACAACAGGTGTGTTCACTGGGGCTCCAGCAGGAGGGCCCTGGGGAGCTGAAACCAGAACCACTCTATGGACCCAGAACCAGCAGAGGCCCTGAAAACATACTGGGAGCCATCAGTGAAATGGTAGCTGGGCCCTGGGCTGGACGTTGTGAGGGCCAATCCAGGAACAGGCTCTGGATCCACTGTACTTTGGAGCAGCACAAAAAATGTCCATGATTAGGTTTTCTTTCATTTCAGGTCATGACACTGTCTGCAACCAATCAGAAAACACCGGACAGAATGATGTCATCGGTCGAATACAGTAGTAGCAGTCATGTTTGGCCGCGCCCTTCCCCCCAAACAGCCAGCCTGGAGCCAGAAAACAGCAGCCCACTGAAAATGATGGAATGACCCAGCAGGAGAAGGTGTGTCACCCCCAACAAGGCAGTTTTCCTTTGTCAGACAGTAACACATCAACTGATCCAACAGATCGAGTTCCAGGAAAGAACTCCAACACAGAACACGTGTTCTAAGCTGAGCAGAGCGGCTGCAGACATGAGTGACGGTGAGGTCCCAGCGCAGTGCTGTAGCGCTACCGATGCTTCTATCAGCTCCTGGCAGCTGAGTGTTCCTAATAACATGCAATCAAACATAGCTGAACACTCAGTAACGTTAGCAAGCGAGCCTGCATGTTGCTGAGATGGAACATCCAAACACCCTAACCCTGACCTCTGGCTGCTCAGAACAGCTCCGCCTGCTGCTGTCCTCCATCTGAGTGACCTTTACACAAAGGTCAATGAGACGCTCAGGTCACGCTGATGGAGGCGTGAGAGCGCCCTCCGCTGCATACCAATACGTTACTTCAGAATTGTCTGGTGAGCTGATAAAGACGGCTCTTCAAACAGGTCATCACAGTTCAGAGGCCAACCTCTCCCCCCGGCCTTCAAACCAACACTCAAACTTTGAATGCAGCAAGAGCCAGACACGTATATTTAGCTTGATGCTAATGGAGACTGATGGCTAACAGCTGCTCAGCTGTTCAAGACATCGATTAACAAACTCAGTAGACAAAAATAAGGAAAAATCAGGTGATTTGTCCTATAAATGGGCTACATATGTTAGCAACTTCATGCTACTTAGAGACACAATGACATTCATCTGCATCGATTCTGTTCATACCACTGCCATGAATTTTCTACTTAAGGGCCATTTAAACTGATGCAAAATGCTTCTGGAAAATGTGTCACTCAAACCCGAGGACGGATCTCTGTTCTTGCTTTGCTGCCATGTATTTCCAGTAGCCCGTGGGACTGCAGTGGGAGTGTCCCAGTGCGAGCTTGTGTGTCCGCTCAGGCCACCAAACCTCCACCTTTTTCCTCATCTGTAATATAAAGCCCTTGAGTGCAGCTTCACCTCCGCTGTGCACCGTCAGTCTTCATAAGTGAGCGATGACGTGCTTCCTTATCCTGCTCTGGTGTTTACACGCCCCGTGTTGCTCCTGTCAGACTCCCATGGCAGCAGCATCCTGGGATTATTTGTGCATCAGACCCAAACAGAGGCGGCGTATTTATTTATTTCCCCTCATTAGACACACCAACGCTGGAGGTGAGGCTGCTGATGAGCAGAGAGGTTTAATATCCATTCCTTCCTCATGCGGCCTGGTTCTTGGAGGGTGGGGTAGTGTAGGGTGGCGGTAATTATCCTACACCACCGATGCCTCCTCAGGTGATTGTAAAATCATTAAGATGAAGCTCAAGCAGATGTTGGTGTCTAACTGCCTTATTAGAAGGGAGGACGGAGAAGAGCTGTGGGAGAAGAGGACGTTTCTGCCTATCAGATCCAGTCAACTCGCGCGTGGAGACATAATCCTGAGCACCTGTTTACTTCATCTACCGCATTTACACGCCAACATTTCACGGATCATGGCAGATTATATGTCTGTCTGATTGAGGAGTCAATGTAACCTGAGACTAAAATCCAAGACATGTTACGTCCAGATGTGTCACAGGTGCTTCTGAGAGTCTGGAATTCTCGGACGGAGTCAAGACTCACGGGGGATTCCACCGTTACAGCGACGATCTGTCCAGCTGGGGGTCTGCGACATGTCAGGGCCGACTAGTACCAGTGGCTGGTTTTAGTGCATAAGGAGTGTCACCTGTTTCAACCGCCAATCAGCTCACAGCGATGCAAAAATTAAAATGGCAGAGATGTGGATGGAGGAACTGGCAGACCAGTTTCTAGTCTGAGAAAAAACCTTCAGACGGACTCGAACAGAACCGACAAAGTGGCTAAAAAATGTTGCAGTGGCACAAAAGGGCAGGTCAGGTGCTCAGTGCGTTAAGGTTTTGATGGACCAGCCTAGGACATCCTGACATCCTCGCCGCACGTGTAATGGTGTGGAAACCAGAGGAGCGTACGAGTCTCAGATTTACAAAACCCAAAACCAGTGAAGTTGGCACGTTTTGTAAATTGAAAATAAAAACAGAATACAATGATTTGCAAATCCCTTTCACCCTACATTCAATTGAATACACAGCAAAGACAAGATACTTCACGTTCGAACTGGTAAACTTTGTTATTTTTTGCAAATATTAGCTCATTTGGAATTTGATGCCAGCAACATGTTTCAAAAACGCTGGCACAAGTGGCAAAAAAGACTGAGAAAGTTGAGGAATGCTCATCAAACACTTATTTGGAACATCCCCCAGGTGAGCAGGCTCATTGGGAGCAGGTGGGTGCCATGATTGGGTATAAAAGCAGCTTCCCTGAAATGCTCAGTCATTCACTAACAAGGATGGGGCGAGGGTCACCACTTTGTGAACAAATGTGTGAGAAAATTGTCGAACAGTTTAAGAACAACATTTCTCAACGAGCTATTGCAAGGAATTTAGGGATTTCATCATCTACGGTCCGTAACATCATCAAAAGGTTCAGAGAATCTGGAGAAATTACTGCACGTAAGCAGCAAGGCTGAAAACCAACATTAAATGCCCGTGACCTTCGATCCCTCAGGCGGGACTGCGTCAAAAACCGGCATCACTGTGTAAAGGATATCACCACATGGCTCAGGAACACTTCAGAAAACCACTGTCAGTAACTACGGTCCGTCGCTACATCTGTAAGTGCAAGTTAAAACTCGACGATGCAAAGCAAAAGCCATTTATCAACAACACCCAGAAACGCCGCCGGCTTCGCTGGGCCCGAGCTCATCTAAGATGGACTGATGCGAAGTGGAAAAGTGTTCTGTGGTCTGACGAGTCCACATTTCAAATTGTGTTTGGAAAATGTGGTCGTCGTGTCCTCCGGACCAAAGAGGAAGAGAACCATCTGGACTGTTATAGGCGCAAAGTTCAAAAGCCAGCATCTGTGATGGTATGGGGGTGTACTAGTGCCCAAGGCATGGGTCACTTCCACATCTGTGAAGGCACCATTCATGCTGAAAGGTACATGCAGGTTTTAGAGCAACATGTTGCCATCCAAGCAACGTCTTTCTCATGGACGCCCCTGCTTATTTCAGCAAGACAATGCCAAGCCACTTCTTCTGCACGTGTTACAACAGCGTGGCTCCGTAGTAAAAGCATGCGGGTCCTAGACTGGCCTGCCTGTAGTCCAGACCTGTCCCCCATTGAAAATGTGTGGCGCATGATGAAGCGAAAAATACACCAACGGAGACCCCGGACTGTTGAACAACTTAAGCTGTACATCAAGCAAGAAGGGGAAAGAATTCCA